>NW_011888811.1:3545893-3548203 GCF_000151845.1 Pteropus vampyrus
TTCATTGAGTTTTTAAAAATATATTTTAATGTAACTGCATATCATCATTTAGCCCTTACTATTTTCTTTTAATGTATCCTCAGAAAAAGAAAGATTACAACCATGAATGCTTTTTAAAAAATGTTCCACACTTTCAGGCTCTCCACTTAGACCATAATTTCAGCAATAAAGAGAGATAGAAATTGCCCATCTATAATAACATTATTATTAATGTCATAGTATTGGTATGCCATTTTTTTCTACTAGCTATGTGTGAATCTAGCTACTTATTCATATTTCCATCAATAGCTTCCCTGATCAGCTCTGCTAATTTTGATAGTTCTTTGAATATGTTTCATATATTCATCCCATTCATTTGTTCATCTTTTATTGAGTACTTGTTTATATTAATTCCCTGCGTTTTGGTTCTGTTTAGCATTTTTTTCTATTGCATAAGTGGTATTTATCATGTATTGGCATAATTTTTAAGATATATTGTTACTAAAAGAACCATTGGTTTATTTTGCTGCCAGTGGTCAGAGGAACGTGCTTTAAGGGACATTTATATATTTCCTTATAATGTTAATTATGATTTCATGAGACTTTTTCTTAGCTCAACCAAATTTTCATTTCCATTATGACAGTAATTGTATCTTAGATGTCTTAGCTTCTTTTCACTGCCTTGGCAACACCCTTCGCTCACTGTAGGTGTTCGATAAATATTTGATTCACTGGTAAATTATCTACTTTGTAAACACATATCAAGAGAATAAAGTTTCTTATTATCCATTAAGAGACAGTGAGTGGGAGAGACCTCCTCTGGAGAAGAGCATTATGAATCTTGTAAAAGAATAGGAAGAACACAGGCCCTCGCGGTCACGCCGCAATCTAGTTACAAGATACTAAAAAAGTACCCACATTTTTGGTGCTTCCATGTGTGAAGCAGATATCACCACCTGACCTGATGCAGTTCAGGGGACAGGGTCTGAGGATTTTCAGAAGTTCCTTCCTATTCCTGGATATCAGACTCTTCAGATTCCTTTTGGGAACGCATCAGACTCCGTATGTGCAATTGGCAATTGTGCTTAATTTTTATCCTGCCCGTATGTACTAGTGGAATATTTTCTCTCTGAAATAGGCAGTGCACCAAAAAAGCAGTCTAATAAATCTGTAGGCAAGATGCCATTGAACTAAAGATAAAGAAATCTTTAATGATCTTAATCAAGAGAGCTTATCTGTGATGCTCACCGAACTTTAATGTAAAACCCATAATTAAAAGCTGAGGATTGTGATGACTGGAGAATGTTCCCATCCTGATTCAGCCTGAAGCCAATATGGTCAGTATGACAGTCTTCTAGATTCCATTTTGAGCTGGTATTTCAATAGATAATTTTCCTGGTCCAGGACAGAGCAGAAAGAAATGGGCATAGAGCTATGCTGTAGAAATTTTTGGTACTTTATAGGAAGTGATTGTTATTTTATGTATTGTATGTATCTGCCCTGGGAATGGTGTATGTGTATTATCTCTAATCTTCAACGGCAAAGCCTTTTTGGACATTAAATGTATTTTATACTTAAAGAAATTAAGACTCAAGGTGATTAAGATATTCAGCAAATTCTTGTAGCTTTTTTCAATGGCAGAGTTGAAATCAAATCATAGTTTCTATAATTATTTACTCTCTCATGACTATTTTCTCTGAATTTGGTGAGATGTTATAGTAAAATAAATAATGTTTATACTTTATTGTTTTATAAATCAAAGTGGATAAACTATTGTTATATAATGTTAATCCCTTATAGGTTTGTAGCATTTTAATTAACTTTGCATATTCTCTTATTTGAGCATTATAACAATATGGCGTATATGGAATAGAGATTTTATTTGTAAATACAAGAAAATTAAGGCTTGGAGAGGCCAAGCCTTCATTGGCTTAAAGTCCTAGAGCCACTTAGCTGAGTAACATTGCCTTAGTTTTCTATTGTTGTATAACAAATGGCCGTAAAAGTCATGGCTCAAAACACCTATTTATTAGCTCACGGTTCTGGAGTTCAGAAGTCTGGGTACCGAATAACTGGATCAGAGTCTCGCAAGGTTGAAATCAAGCTGTCAGTTGAGTTGCATTCCTTTCTAAAGAAACTGGGGAGGAATCTGCTTTGTAGTGCACTTGGCCAAATTCAGCTACTTCTGGTTGTACCCCTGAGATTCAATTCCCGATGATTGTAGACCTGAGGTCCTTCTTTCCTTACTGCTTGTTATCCTATGGCTCACACAATTCCTAGAGACTACATGTGGCCCTCTCTATCTTCAAGTCAGCGACTGCAAACTTCTCC
>NW_011888811.1:3548802-3558208 GCF_000151845.1 Pteropus vampyrus
TTGGAGGTTGGGAGGATAGTGACCAATGTTATTTAATTGTGAAACCAAAAGAAAATTGTCGTATGGATGAATCGTAAATATTTTTGAATCTAGGTTTTAAAATCTACAGCATGGGATACTACATCTATTTTAATTCCAGAGTTATGAAGTTTTATTTTTTTAATGTGCAAAATATAGCTCTACATTTCAGTTCCTGAAGTATGTTTCTAATTGGAAGCCAGAGAAACACTTAATTTGTCTAAACTATAACTAGTTTAGGGCTAGTAATAATAATGATAACACCGTATGATTATTAGGCTTTTAGTATGTAACAGACGGTTCGCTAAATAATTGATCATGCCTTTTCATATTTGATTTTCACGACTATCCTGCAAAGATACAGATAAAGGAAGAAAAATGTAAATAGCTTCATGCCCATAGATCTAGTCTGAAATTTAACCCACACACATTTACCCTAAAGCTCCAATTCTTAATTCAAATTTTCTAACTCACATTTTTCCACACTGCTATCTCTAAGATGTTACAAATAAATAAGAATTCTCAAAGGTAGCTTCAAACTGAAGATAAAATTATTACAATTTTTCAGAACAAGACTCATGATTTAAAGTCATAAATGTGATTTTTGGAGTGGGGTAACCCACAAGATCATAAACTTTTTGAAGGGAGACAGCATTTTTCCTCCCTGGAACATTATCTTGAACCAGCTCTCACATCCTTCCACCATCTTTCCATATCTCATATATAAGTTCTTGCTATTTTTTTTTTTTTTTTTGCCACAAATGATCTCCATTCCATGTATCTCTTTTGTTAACATCTGAGGCATCCCTTGACATTCACTTCGAAAGCTGTTTCCTGCTAAATTGCTAAATATTTCTCACTTTCTTTGGAGCTCCCACAGCACTTGGAATTTCTCTTTTGGCACTTAAGACACGTTGGGTAAGTAGAACAGAATGAGGACTTTGGCCAACTCCCTGTCTTCCCCTTATTGACCATGTGATTGAGTGTCCAATCCTCAATGTGACTTGAAGCCTCCGAGATGATTCAAGTCTCACAGTCAGAACATCAGATTCACTCAACACCTGCAACTCATTCACAACTGTAGATCTGGATTTCTTGTGCTGACATATTTTCACATATTGCCCCACTTGATTCTAAAGCCACAACCCTTCTCTTTTTGACTCCATCCTGTGTCTTAGGCACGACTTCACTGGATGCCACTTCATCTACACTGCCTTCCCTCCTTGACTCCAAGTAGAATCACTTGCCAGCCACCAGCCCTGCTGTTTTCAGAACAACCTAAATAAACATTTCACTCAGGCTTACCCAGATTTCCTTCCCAGAGGTAGCATTTACTCAACACACACTACCCAGAATAAAAACGTGGTCAGCATAATGACCTCTTTTGAGTCTCAGCTTCATCAGCACTAACATATGTAAAATTCCTTGTAGTGTAATTTTGAGGATTCCATGAGATAATTACATTTCAAAGTCTTAGCTCAGTGTGCTTTACATATAATGAGTGCTCACTGAGTATGAGCTTATTTTTGCTTGCTCTTACTCTAGTCTGTATTAAAGTCATCTGAATCACGTATTTTGTACCACCTCTCTCTTTCTCTCTCCCCACAAAATGATACTAAGTGCCTTAAAGTAAGCACCAGCTCTTATTAATTTCAATATCTGCTATAATGCTTAGACTGGTGTGTTACATTATTGAATTAAATTTATTGGAAAAGATACTATATTTTTAGTAGCATAAGTGAGTGTGAGGAAGCATAAGGCCTGGTCTGTGCTGTCTTAGAAGTCACAATCTATAGGGATTGTGAATTTACATAAGTAAAGCCAAAATGACTAATTTAAGACAATGGGTTAAGGGACATTTTTGAAGTACACAGAAATGCTCTGGCCATTCAGGGAAGTAATAAAATAATAATGGCTAAGATGATCATAAAAGCTTTAATAGATCAATAAAAGTGTTGGCCAGAACCAACAAACATTTCAGACAAAATATAAACATATGCAAAAACTAGGGAGGTGTCAGTTCCATTTGCTTAATGTAACTGAAAAACATTATGACTGTTTCAGGCACATCTGGATCCAGGGCCTCAATCTTATTTAACAAAATTCCCTCTTTTTCATGTCTGTGCTTGCCCCTGGTTGAATGCATTCTCAGAAAGATGTTCCATAAAGCAGAAAAGGTGGTTATAAGCTAAGCCATCGTATGAGAAAAAAGAAAGTCTTCCTAATGATCGCAAACATCTTCCAGGGGACCGTGATTGATGCGGCTTGAGTCACATGCAGCCGTACAAGATAATATTCTGGTCAGGCAGGAGGCACCCTGAGGGCACAGCCCTAGCAGGCCCTCTGGAACCACATGACCAAAAAGGCTGTTTAGAAAAGAGGTATTAGGGGACCTGAGAATACAAGTCTGTTGACTTACTATCGTTTAGGACATGTAATATCTTAAAAAATGAGCAGCAGTGACAGTAAGATGTTTCAGATGAAAGCAACAAATAAAAAGGTGGGAAAAAATCAAACAACCCATTTCTGAAATATTAAGGTGATTATATTAAATGGCAAATTCAATAGAACTTAGTAAAAAGAGCCAAGGATTTGAAGACAGGTAAAACTCAGTTAAAGGATCCTAACTTTACTACTTATTAGTTGTTAGTCCTTGGACAAGATATTGAACTATTCAGAGCTTCTGTTTCTTGACCTGTGAAACGGGGATAATACCATGTATAATAGAGACATTCTGAAAATAAATGAGATAATGTATCTAAAGCTTCTGGGACAATTTATGAAATCTCATATTTAGGAGCATTAGTAAAAATTAATCAACAGTAGCATTGTTATGATAATGATCAAATTTAGAGGAGTTTGTTTTGAGAAACACAGGAACTGAAATGTAATCACTAATTAAGAAATCAACCCTCCACTCCTATTAGAGACAGTCACTAACTTTTTCCTTCTGCTGGCATGGTACCAGTCAGTTTAGGAGGTCACCCTGAGTTAACACTAATATCTTTTAGACCTTAAAAAGACAAAAGAGAGTTTAGAAAGTCCGAGAGCAGAGACTGAAGAGTAGTTTATAATCCATAACTCAGAACTTTGTTTTTTTCTCAGAAAAATTTTAATCATAATCTCTTCTGGCTTTCATTCAACAGAGAAATTGGAGAGAAAAGGAGGAATGGGCATATTATTTAGTGAATCCTATTTGCCATTGCATTCATACATCACCATATGTTCATCATATATATAAAACCTATTTTAAGCTCATTTTTGCACATGTGCCCCCAAATTATCCCCACCTTATATATCTATATAAGAACCTTAAAATTTTAGTTTTTAACAAATGCTTTTGAGGGATATAATTTTAAATCTATTACAGTTCTAAGCATAATTTATTTTTTCCCCACAATTTTCTTACTGATTGTTTTTAGACAATTACTTTCAAGCAACCTGGAATGATTACCTATAGTAACTATTCATGTTCTCTACGGTGAAAAAAATATATAAGAATCTTCAAATAATTAACAATATGAAAAATACATGCAAGATTTTAAAAGAATGTAAAACATTAAATGGCACTGTGACTTAACAATTGGCTATTTTTCAACACTATAAAATATGGTAAGAAAAAAAGCTTAAGCTTTTATGTGAATTTTCCTCTGTTAATATCTTAAACTTAAATTTTAATTGTCCTTTATTTTTGTTCATTTATAGAACATTTATACCTCTAAAACTGATTTATCTAGTGTCCTCTTTGAATATAAGGAAAAAAAGAAAAAAATGTATACAGTAGTCAAAATACATTGTTTGTATTGGAGTCATCTGTCACATGGATTTATCTACATCCTGATCCCCAAACAACAGCTGCATTGTTTAGAATAGTCCTTTATCTGTAAAATACAAATTTGTCCTTTATAGGAATTTTATCGTTAAGGCAATTAACAATCAAGTATTTAAATGATCTCTACTACAACAAACTCAAACTCTATTTAAAAGAAAAGAGATCAACTATTTTTTAACAATTAGTAAAAAATTGTCAAATTTTCCTCTAATAATATATGCAGGTTTAATTTAAACCTCATAAACATGAAGGTCACTAAGTCAGACACCCAAAATGCAAGCCCAGGTCATGTTCATTTCAATAGGTCACCAAATCTCATTTTGGTAGACACACATCATCTGTAATAATGCCTTGATTAAAGTGACCCTAAAGGGGCAAATGTGCATTTGGGCTTTGGAAATGAGCTTATCATTACTTCTGAAGAAGTGAAGCAATCAGGAGTTTTATCACTTCTTCTCCCTCCTATAGATCTTTAGAGAGAAACCATGGTTAGTGGATATTTATATTTGAAAAGAAATGGCAGGAGATGAAGGCCACCAAAAAAAAGACAATAGATTTCATAGGTAATTTTTCTTGCATCTAAATAGGAAGATTAAATTATTAATGTTCGTCTTGTTAAAACAGTAATATTATAAAACATATGTATATTACCTCATTTAAACTTTATTAAGAAGGTAGAAAATAGGAGTGTGGAGAAACCATGACACAAGTAAACAAGAGTTACCTGTGTCCAACCACACCATTTCTTGATTCCTAATTGTCACATGTGACACTGTCTACCTCAAATGGCATGTGCAGGATGTTAGGATCCTGGGTTTCCTGCATTTGCTAATGCTGCCCAGTAGCCTAATAGGCACCAGTGAACTTGGAGGCATTTAAGAACACTTTTGGCAGTAATCGTAGGAAATATTTAACAGGTACAAGAATATGAACACCTGGGCTTACAAATTCTGCTTCATGAGACTGTGCACTTAATGAGGGCAGTGACTGCACATTTAATCATTGCCTGGCGCAGAGTGTGCACTTGATAAATGTTTACTAAATGCTTCAAGAAAAGCTCTTCTTTTACAAATTAGCCTTACAGCCTTGAATCTCATAACCTCTGGCAAGTAGACTTTTTCCTCTCTACCTTAGTATTCCTTTCCAAGACCACATGCAGAATATTATACATTATGTCATCGAATGGAAATAAGATTAATTATGAATGAGAGCTGGTGAAGGACAGCAACACAAGAAGCTACAAACCAAGGGGTATTTTAAACAGACTCCTCGAATATAATGCTTTATGTAGAAGAAGTGGAAAGATAAACCAAGTCTAAGCCCTAACATAGCAATGCTTAAATAACCAGCTTTGAAAGACTAACAATAGACTTTAGCTTTACCCCAGCAAAAGCATAACAATATCACACTCACACAAAAAGCCAGACCCTACTGAAACATTTGCATCTTAGATATCTTCTAAAAAGCAATGTGAGCACAAAAGATGCCACTGCTGCTCCAACATATGAGCCTTTGATGTTCCCTCATCTTTACATCATAGAAGGAGCTCAAAGGGTTAATTAAAATTTAATGATATCGGCAGTACTTTGAAAAAGTTATGAACTTGGGTGAGATCAATCACTTTCTTGGACTGCCTGACTTCAAAGCCGACATTATGCAAAAGGAGAGAGGGAAAAACCGCTCCCATTCTGAACTGAATTCATAAGCAAGGCTTTTCTCATTAGTGGTCTGTACATGGAGGAGATTCCAAGTTCAAACTCAAAAGAGGTGAGATGCCAGAAAGTGGTTAATCTGAATGCTAAGCCTTTGATGCTGATCACATTTATTTTCGAATGAACTCGTTACCAGAAGCCTTGAAACTGAGAGGTCCCCCAAATCAGGAAATTTAGGATTAGGAGGGATAAACAGCTTTTTTTCTTTTCTTTATTTCTGCTTTTGGAATCACGTTTTGTTTTGCTGGATTTAGCTAAAGAAGAAACAAAGAGAACCAAACTAATTAACTTGTTTACTCATTCTCAGTGACATTATATAGAGTGACATTTAAAATGACTAATTTAACTTCTGTCAAAATGTAAAATGTTGGCTGTCTCATAGGTCTTTTCTTAACTTGTGTCATCCTTGCCTAAGTTCCCTAACCATAATTTCATTCTCCCTTTGAAATTCATTTATTTATAAGTGTAAAGGGTGATGACTTTTCAACTAAAGGAAGATACCTTTCAGACACATGGTTATGCTTCATTTGGGGTTATAGCTTGAGGTTTGTACGGTCATTTTGGCACAAGTTATAAACATAGGAGAAATGCTTGTTTCAGAACAATTATGAATTATTACTGAAAGGCAGGAAAAGTTCTCAGTCTGGCCCTGAAAAGACCCAATCCAGTCAGATGCCGCTACTGGGTAATAGCTCACCTTAAACATGTGGAGGCAAAGGTCTGTAGTGAGATAAAAAATAACCACCAATATCATGTATATGCATTTGGAAGTAAAATTTAGAGCAGATGCCCATTCATGGAAGAATGTTGAAAAGAAGAAAAATAATTGTATATATTCTCATCTGCCACAATGTTAACAGAAAAATCAACACGTAGATGTGTCCAATTGGGGAAAAGCTGAAAATACGCTAGGTTTCCTCTCCTGCATATTTCTTTCTAGATATCTCCTTTAAAATAGAAATATTGGATTTATATGAGTTCCTAAACTTAAACGGTCTTCTGGATTCTGCTGGAGACTCACAACATGGCTATGAATTAGTTCAAGGGAAGGGGCTGGGGCCCTGATGTTTGTATGTATTCAGGAAAGTTTCTTGCTCTTATGAATGTATTCATTCCATTCGTAAGATGCAGACTCTTCCCTAGACTCTTACAGACCCAACAATTAAGAGGAGCCTGTTGGCTGTTCAATTTCTTATCTGATTAAATAAAACAAATTAAAACCAGTATTTGGAATCTTGACTCCCTTTTTATTTGAAAGTTTAATCTGAAGCAAGGAAGGAATATCCTATGGTGACTCAAAGGTAGAGCTGGGGTGACAGATTCAAATGCGTAGAGGGCTCCTAGAGGTGACAGGTGTGAGGAGGGCAGGTGGAGGACAATTCCAAGTATGTGAAGAACTGCTAACTCGGAGCCTTTGTACTTCATAAATTGAAAATTGCCCTCATCATCTAATAAAACACATCTGGTAATGACATCCAGGCAGCAGTCACCTGTTCAGGACGTCTGGACTACATTTAGTTTTTGTGAATTAAATATAATAATTGAGGGAGATGCTCCCCATATTTTCATAAACTTAACAAAATAGTTCCCCCTCTCAGATACTGTTTGTCTAGGCCTATTTTCTGGTTCATTAGACAGCAGGAGTAAGTTTTCTTTCAAATATCCCTTCTTCATAATCTTAAAATGGTTTTCAAAATGCCCCCGTCCTACATATTTTATGTTCCCATTTGTTGTCATTGTTTCTTTTTTAATTAAAAAAAAATTCACCTTATCCTTTACTTTTGTCTCCCTTTCTTCACGCATTGAAGAAAGCATGAATGACTCCTGTTCTTATAATATGCATGCTTATTTTTTCTTTATTTCTGAACATTTTAAACCTCTTATTTAATATATCAGTAAATGATGTAATAGGCAAAATGTACTATGAAATAATATCATGAGTAAATGTATCAGAAGTTTGATAGGTTCATGATTGAAAGAGGACATGTGAATATACAGGGTATAGTTTTAAAGTGGGTGAACACAGTAGACCACATTTAGAAGGCGAAATTTAAGTAAAGACCTGAAGATAGTGAAGAAGTGAATATTCAAGGTGAAGAGCATCCCAGGCCAATACAATCATGCAAAATCCTAAAGGAGAGGATGGCTGGCACAAGTAAGATGAAGAAGAATGTACCTGTGTGCTACAGGAGGCAAGGAGAGATTTGATGCATCAGGGCTGTGTATCAATTCCTATAACAATGCTCCACTAGCAGTGTTATTTGGCATAGTCCTGTTAGCTTCCCTTATTTCTCCCCTGAATTCCCATCCATCTAGCACTTCTCCATCTCCCTCCTTTATCCATGTTCTCTCTTTCTTAAGTCTTCTTTTTAAATCTTTTTAGTTTTACTTTTATGAAGTATCAACATAGAAAAATGCCTAAAAACAAACAAACAAATCCAGCAGTGCATTTTGCTAATGATACAGAAGATAATAGCCTTCTTACACACAGGTTTACAAACTCTTAGGGGCTGATAAATATTTATTACACATGCATCTCCAAGCCATACTTGAACTTCGATTTGGAGTTCATTTCACATTCTTTCTTGTTGGTATTGTTTTTGTATTGAAAATTATAAAGTTGTCAAGTGAGGTGGCACCAAATTTCACTGGGGGAGGGAGAAAAGAAGATAATTTTTATTTAGTTATTCTGAAAACTTTTGGCTCATTTGTACATTATGACTTCTTTCTTGGAATCACCTGCTTCCATCTTGAACAGGAGGGAAATAGACTTTGAAAAGCAGAGTACTTGAATAATGATTTCACTTCTCACTCTGAATAAATTAGCTGGGTGCTTCTGAAGCTACTTTGTTAATATCAGTTCATACATATTTTGATTCTATTTTAAGTTTTTGACATGAAAAAGAAAAAAAAACTGCTAAGCTTATTTCACTGAGAGTAATTGAAAATTGATATTTTCCATTTTATTTAAATCTATATTTAATATCTACTTTTGGAATTGGGGGCTTTGTTCTCATTCTACACCCACACTGTCTAGGATATACAAAATGTTGACTAGATTTCACACTGCTGATGTGGATGAAGAAAGAAAAAAAAAATTCAGCTTGCAACTGCTGGTGGCCATAGATTCCTGTAGCTAGGTGATCATCAGAGAAGTTCTGTGATTGAAGCGTTGAGTTTAGAAAGACAAACTACGATGGTGGGAACATAACCAGAGAAGGTGAAGTCAATCAGGGGAGACAGATGAGGTACAAAGCAAGAGAATTGAGGGCTTTAAATTTGCCAGCCTCAAGGAGCAAAGAAAACTTTGAGAGGGGAGAGAAAAGAGCAAGAGAGACGGTAAAGAAGAAGAAAGAGAGAGCTTTAATGTGAGAGTAGAGAAAGGTAGACCAAGTGCACTCACCTAGCCATCTATACATATAAAGGCTAGGTTTATTAAAAGGACATCCATATTGGAACGAGCAGGTAGTATGGTGTAAATGTTAACATCACTTACTCTAGATTCAAGCTCTGTTTCCACTAGGTACCAGCTAAGTTCCTGGGTTAACTCTTGACTTTGAAATCCTCAATTTCCTTATATGTAAAATGCAATAATATATGTCTAACTCACTTTGTTATTGACAGAATTAATGAAGTAATTCCTGAACAACATTTATTATGGTGCTTAGAATATAGCAAATAGTTTAAAATGTTACTTAGTATTCTTATTTCAAGCTTACAAGATATTTAAGGAAATCATGAAGTCAGTTTCCCTAATTCACTTTTTTTAATAAGCCATTGTATTTCATATTTAACTCCACATGATATTATTTAAATACCAATTACATAAATGGTAACCTTGCTC
>NW_011888811.1:3559022-3561736 GCF_000151845.1 Pteropus vampyrus
AATTCAAATGCTCTCCTTACCAGGATTCTGTAGCTTCTCTTCATAGCACTGAAATATAAAATGTTTTGTCATTTTCCCCCGGACTTTTCTATCAATATCCCATTTAGATTGTACCTGCATATATATATATGTGTGTGTGTCTACACATATACATATATACTTATATATATGTGTCTATATATATACATATGTGTGTGTGTGTATCCTTTTGATTGTTAGCTATTATCTATCTCCTTATTAGAATTTAAAATCTATTAAACTGAGATTCTATATTGTCTTACCAGCACCTACTGCACAGATTAGTAACATAAATGTTTGTGTATCCAAAAATAAGTTCCAGGAAGCACATTTAACTTTTTAATTTACGTGCTTTTTTCACCAACCAGAGCAGGTAGGTGATGGCGTCCCTATTCACAGTTAATGAAACCAGCCAAGAGAGGTTAAATGTTCCCAAGACCACACATCCGGTAACGTCAGATATTAAAGCTTATCTGCAATTTGGAAATTCAAGGTTATCTTCTCAAATTCATGTCAATTCTTCCTGCCTCAGTTTCTTGAACTTTGATCCCATAAGTGCCTGAGTGCACTTACTCCCTTTTCCTACCTGCTGGACCTGCTTTAGCTGCTTTCTGGGCTACATTTCTTGACCTCGGAGACCATTTTATTCATTCTTGATTGGAGGGAAATAGGACTCCTAAATCCTTGTAGAATCACCCAGCAATGAACACTGCATTCTGTGCTTCTCGCCCCACTTACAAAGTTCTAAGTGTTGAGACTGTCAATATCCAAACAGGAGATAGTGCTTCCGCCGTGCTTAGACTCCTTCCTGACTGAGTTATTTATCTCCAAACGATATTAGTGTTACTTGAAAGATTAGTTTCAAGAAATAACTCTTCTTGTCTCTGCCCAAGCAAATGTGGTAATGGAATATTTTTTTTATAAAAGTTGAAGATATTAAAGTTGTTTGAAATAACGTAAGAGAAAGAGAAAGAAGAGGGAAATGCTTTTTGTTTTGTTGGTAGCTTTTGCTGTTTTTCCTCAGATATACACGTATCCATGAGCCTTCTCATTGGAAGCAAAATAGCCTACACAATTAGAGTTCTCTGACTTTCAGAAAAATGAGACCAATAATACGTTGTTTCTGGACCCCACAACCTATCTATCTTCAGCAGCAGCAGCAGCATGTGCCTGCCATGAGCATGTTAGGGTCTGGGCACACCCCTTGTCTTACCTGTGCCAGGAAAAACATGGCTTCATGTATAGATAATTGAGGCACAAACTGCACATTGTTAGATATCAAAATGATTTTAAATGCTGATCCTTCAATGTCCTCAAGGGATACTACCAAGAAATGCCAAATATTACGAACAAGGCATGAATATGTATGTTCAGATTATGTATAAATGATATGTAATCACTTGTTAACCTTTATATTCCTTTCAGAATAAGTGTTAAATGGATAAGGCTGGGAGGAATAAGTTGCCTTTTGCTCTTTCTCTTCTCCAGTGGTTTTATAGTCGCCATTCTCATCCCCTCCCATTTAAAAAATATGGCTCTAATATTCTTTTCAGAATAGTTTTTCCACTTTAGTATACTTTGCGTAATATCCAAACAAATTCTAAGCACATGTTTCCATTGCAAGTGTCCAATTATTTTTGGTGTTAGAACAGAAGTTATAGAAAAGAATAAAATCCTACTCTGCCATGTTTATCACATTTGACACTTGAGGTGATGAGAGTGAGTACACGCACATTTCATCCATTCTGAAAGACTATAAAATGGCATCTATAGATATTTCTATATAGAATCAGATTATTTGAGAGCCAAATCGGAAAAAGAAGGAATTATTCTGGTTTAATAGAAGGGGGTACAGCCTTGCCTACTCAAGGACTTGGTTTCTGGGGCACTATTTAAAAAAAATCTTCGACTCAGCTTGAAAATTAAGAACCATTCCAGCCTCTCTAGGTTAAACTGTAAAAACAGAGGTCCGGCGTAGCTCTATGGCTTGTCAAAGGGAATACGGCTCGGTTAGGAGGAGAGACTGGAACTGTAGAAAGCAGTTCTTACCAGCAGTCAAAGGCCCGGGGCTTTTATTCATCAAGTAGGTTAACTGTTTTTCTTTAAAAACTCTGATAAATTTGAGTGGGTGATGACCATCCTAAATCAAGCATTTTGATGCTGCTTCTAAGAGGACATATAATATCAAAAAGTGAAAATGTCCATTAAAACACCATTGTAACAAATTAACTGAATATTTTTTTTTGCTTATACATTCCATGTTGTGTTAGAAACACCACAGTAAATAATGAGCAAAAAGCCACTATCTCTGCCTTTATAAAACTTAGACTAGTGAAGGATACTGGCATTAAGTAAACATCAAAATCAATGTAAAATTACATATATAATTAGGATGATGAAGGAGTGTCACATGGCAACATAAAGACTTACAATATGAACCTCTCTTACTCTGTAGCATCAGGGAGGGTATAGACACATTTTAGATTGAAGTATATAGCTTAAGAGAACAAATTTTGTTGACATGGTAGAAAACAATTGAAAAATGCTTAATTGTCTTATTTCATTTAAAAATGATTTTGCAGTTTTACATAAATCCATATTGAGGCTTTTGCTTCAATTTTATGGCAAAAAAAAAAAAAAACCACCATAAGTATAATCGCCCATTATTCATAATAGTATGCTCTTACAAAATAAAG
>NW_011888811.1:3562476-3564949 GCF_000151845.1 Pteropus vampyrus
AATAATGAGCAAAAAGCCACTATCTCTGCCTTTATAAAACTTAGACTAGTGAAGGATACTGGCATTAAGTAAACATCAAAATCAATGTAAAATTATATATATAATTAGGATGATGAAGGAGTGTCACATGGCAACATAAAGACTTACCATATGAACCTCTCTTACTCTGTAGCATCAGGGAGGGTATAGACACATTTTAGGTTGAAGTATATAGCTTAAGAGAACAAATTTTGTTGACATGGTAGAAAACAATTGAAAAATGCTTAATTGTGTTATTTCATTTAAAAATGATTTTGCAGTTTTACATAAATCCATATTGAGGCTTTTGCTTCAATTTTATGGCAAAAAAAAAAAACACCATAAGTATAATCGCCCATTATTCATAATAGTATGCTCTTACAAAATAAAGAACCGATCTATTCCGATGATCTTACTAAAGATAACTATACAAGTACTGTATTTCCATGAGCATTCTATATCCTAATGTATGATGTATGACCTATCTCAGGCATGCAAATGCTTTCTTTTCATTAGCAGTAAACTCTTTGTATTATATTGAAGGAGAATGTCTTCAATAAAAACTAAACAAGAAAAATAAGATTAGTTTCTCTTGAATAAATGTCATTGGAATAAATTCTTTCTGCAACAGGTAATATATATGTCCAATGTTATCATTTCAGTTACTGATAATTACACTTTGCTAAGAAATCATGGCAATAAACAATACATATATTTCTTTCTGACAGAGAGAGAAACAGAATATGCTAAAAAGACTGAATGTGCTAGAAAGCATGGATATACTGGCAGGAAAAGTAATCTATCATAGAAATAGTTCCATTACTTGAAATAATAAAGTGGGTATTTCAATAAATAAAGTAGAATATGCTTTTTTAAAAAATCCAAAGATGAACTATTTGACTTAAAATATTTCAGTTTTTGAGTGAAAATTGATACGATGTCTTTATATATTAAGAATTATTAAGTAATAAAATATTTGCACCTTGACTGTACCTGGCAAACTCTTCTGAGAATCTCAAGACCATGGAGAAGGAAATTTGTCACAGCAATTAATTGGTGATCGGTACTGATATATGTTAAAATATCTATAAATCCTCTATTAAAAATACTTTAAGCTTCAAATTTGTACAAAACATAATAATCCTTAATTACTGTAACAGTCTTTCTCTTCTCATAACTGAAGCAGAGAAGGATTAGCACTTCCAGGCAGGGATCAGAATAGGAAGTATCCCTTGAAACGAAAAAGGACCTGAAAATCAGTTGCCAGTTATCTTCAAATTTTAGCTTATATAGAGTGTCTCTAATATATCTTATTAGAAATTCTTAAAATTCAGGGGAGAGAGAGAAGGCAAATGTTAGGAAACATCATATTTTAAATAAATTGGAAGTAAGTCTTAATTTGAAAGTCATCATACTCTTCCCTTCTACTGGAAGGTCTTTGGTACTGACATCTGTCAGACTTTGCCTGAATATGTCTTTATATTGTCTGCTCTGTTCCCACTGTATACATTATTTGTTCTCTAAAGATGTTATTTGTCATTGATTTCTCCTATATCAGTTTTCTTTTAAATAAGAAAATGAGTAATTACAAGTCAGGATATTAAAATGAGGAGCCCCACTGCATCCAGAGTCTGACTGACCTGTGTGTATGTGTGAAGACATATATAGAGTTCTAATTGCTCTGTGTTGATGTCACTTCCTGGCAATAAGTTACCTCTACAGGACTATCAATATTCCCCTAGTGAAGTGCTAATATTGATGCATCTTCCTGTGTATCTCACATGTTACTGGGAGATGACATTTGCATTGTAGAGATTCTCACTGGAGAATAATATAAAACACTGCATGCGTATCTAAATACAAAGACATAGTAGCCAAGAGACCCACAGTTGGTAATCCGGACTTTATATTTCTATTTTTGATTCTGGCTCTAAAAAGTTAAATTAATCAGAGTGTTGCCTGCTCCACTTATATGCCTTACCTGTTTAAAAGCTAAACCATCTAGAAGTTTTCTTAACTGTCCTTGATTAAAGTATCCTACTCTTAGTCAAGGAAAGAAATTCTCATCCAGAAAGCTTCTCTAACTTGCAAAAGCAGGAGAAGTAGTATGGCCTGTGTTTACGTTTGCTGTTGTTGCTGTTTTGTTTCATTAAATAAACCTGAGTTCTCATCCTGGTTCCATTACTTAATGGCATTGGGTTATGGTGGGAACAAATGGTGAGCTGCTGTAATGAGATTCAAAAATTCAGTGTCTCAAATGAGATAATGGTTTATTTATATCTCACATAGGAGACAGTGCTCCACAAAGTTATCCAGAGCTCCAGGCACGTGGAATAGGTTTAACATTATCCTCAACACATAGTTTCCCTAGATGCTTCAGGCATCATGCTTTCCATTCAGCAAGACAGAGGATGGGAAGTGAAGACATAATCCTCTAAATAAATAAATAAACATT
>NW_011888811.1:3564999-3568418 GCF_000151845.1 Pteropus vampyrus
CAATATTCCCCTAGTGAAGTGCTAATATTGATGCATCTTCCTGTGTATCTCACATGTTACTGGGAGATGACATTTGCATTGTAGAGATTCTCACTAGAGAATAATATAAAACACTGCATGCGTATCTAAATACAAAGGCATAGTGGCCAAGAGACTCACAGTTGGTAATCCAGACTCTATATTTCTATTTTTGATTCTGGCTCTAAAAAGTTAAATTAATCAGAGTGTTGCCTGCTCCACTTATACGCCTTACCTGTTTAAAAGCTAAACCATCTAGAAGTTTTCTTAACTGTCCTTGATGAAAGTATCCTACTCTTAGTCAAGGAAAGAAATTCTCATCCAGAAAGCTTCTCTAACTTGCAAAAGCAGGAGAGGTAGTATGACCTGTGTTTATGTTTGCTGTTGTTGCTGTTTTGTTTCATTAAATAAACCTGAGTTCTCATCCTGGTTCAATTACTTAATGGCATTGGGTTATGATGGGAACAAATGGTGAGCTGCTGTAATGAGATTCAAAAATCCAGTGTCTCAAATGAGATAATGAATGGTTTATTTATATCTCACATAGGAGACAGTGCTCCACAAAGTTATCCAGAGCTCCAGGCATGCGGAATAGGTTTAACATTATCCTCAACACACAGTTTCCCTAGATGCTTCAGGCATCATGCTTTCCATTCAGCAAGACAGAGGATGGGAAGTGAAGACATAATCCTCTAAATAAATAAATAAACATTTAAATTATATTATTATTATTTTTGCTTATTTGTATTGTATTATTAATATTTAAATTAAATTATCATCTTTTTAAATAGTTACCCCCAATTACTAGGTGATTTAAAAAAATGCATTCTAATTCATAGTTTGTGTCATCAGAATTAGGCCCTGGTGATAGAAAAGTTTTGTGCTTCCTTAATAAATGGCATTCCCTTTAACCTAGTTTGTGAATGATAATGCAGTGCTACAGATGTTGCTGCTGCTAATGATGATTTAACTCATTGGCTTCTGTGATGTGTGTTCCCAACTCCTCTGGCTTTCTATGATCACTTGTAATATGACTTTTATCTTATATAGGGTTGCCAGACAGGAGAGCAGGAGGATTACTATGAATTGACTATATAATTTTATTAACTGATGTCATCCAAATCAATTTAATTTAAAAAAAAATGAATAAATACTGGGGAACGAAGGAAGTGAGATTAGATGGAAAGTTGAACCATGAGTTGCAGTCTCAACAGAGGCTTTAGGAGATTCCACAGGGAACATGTGATCTGAGACGGTCCTTAAAAGTTAATTCAAAAGAAGGCAAAAGGAATGGACTTCTCTAGCACATCCAAATAGACCAACTGTGGGATCCAAGACCTTCCCTGGAAGGAAGCTTTCCTGCCTGAGTCAGCGACTTCCTGCTGGGGCATGTTTAGAAAGGGAGTCACTATGCTAAGGTCTCTGCATTCACTAATTCCCATTATCCTCATAAAAAACACTGTAAGAGAATTCATTATCATCATCTCTGAAATACTCTTGTGTATGGTTCTGGGCTAGGGTTGCCCCCTCCCCAACCCCTCTCCTCCTCCCCACCCCACGCCAACATATGTAAGATTTAAAAGGTGGAAATGGAGCTACATTTTTATACTCCATAGTTCTGTGTAGGGGCTAGGTGCTTTTGGAGCTCACGCACTTTGTCACTGATCCTCTGGCAAACCTAGCTGATAAAGGGCAGTATGTGAGGTGTATAGTTAGTCTAGCTCCTGTCGATCCCTATCAGCTTCTCTGAATCCTCAGCCATGTATGTGCAGCAATGTGCTGACAGACACCAATTTATTCAACAAGTCAAACACATCATCAAAGCTAGGGGTGGTGTGAGATGGATGTGGGTATCAATGGATTATGTGCATTCCAGTTTGTTTTCATGGGTTCTAGTTTGTCCTTATTCTCTTCTATTTCATGTCAATTTTCCTTCTTGGCTGTCTACCCAGGTGACCTCACATCCAAAACTGGAGGCAAAATTCTTACATAGACTACTCCCATAATTATAAGGTCTAATTCATATTAATTCCTTATTCTCTCTTACTCGAAGTGATCTTTTCCCAATGAAACCCTCACTTGAAATGACCTGCATTTAGCAGCAGAAGAAACTGTGTTTTTGAGAAATTAAGTAATATGGTCCACAGTCACTTAATACATTTGTATTTGGAGCTAGGATTTGAACCCTGGCCAAATAAGTCCTAAATGTGAGCTCCATAAGATTCCTGAAACACTATTTGCATATCTTACAGGATTATCATGAGGATGGAATAAGTTAATACAGTACTAAACCAGTGCTGGCACATAATAGGCACTAGTTAATATTATTATCTGAATCCTAAGATCATGAGTTAACTACTACACCATAGAGCCTGCCAACGAGTAACTGGACAAAGGGCACAATATAACTGTCTTGGTTTGTTTCCACTCTAGCATTCTCAAAAAAATCAAAATCCAACTTCTATGATTCTCTGGTTAGAGGCAAGGGTCAGCCAAAGATATGGTCAGAGCGAATAATATGAAAACCTTAGAGACTTAGGAAAGGAAAGGAAGGGAACAGAGATTAATTTCAAGATGGGCACATGGTAACAAAGATATGCGTCCCTAAGTTAGTCAACAAATTCGAATTGCTCATTTTGTGTTAAGGATGGGAACTTTTAGAGGTCAACAAAATGCTTGGCCACAGATACAAGTTTATGGCTTTATCATGAATACATTCTTTCAATCAAGTCTATCAGGATATCTCTGAATGTATTCATAGCTTAATTTGGAGATAACCTCAAATCTTTTCTCTTTTGACATTTTAACTGAGTTAGAACATATACATGAATGTAGAAAGCATTCTAACCTTAAATGTACAAACTTCATTGGATTTTACATATTTAGACCTTCAATCTGATTAAGATATTGGCCACATTAAACATACATTTAATATTTTAGTATATGCAGTTTTTGTTTTTTTGGCCATGACCTTATTCATTTTTTTTAAATTAAATTTATTGGGATGCCCTTGGTTAATAAAATAATATAGGTTTCAAGTATACATGGACAACAGTTTAGTGGTTACCAGAGTGAAGAGGGGAAAAGAGAAGGTAGATATAGGTAAAGGAAGTCAAATATATAGCGATGGAAGTATGTGCAGCTTTGCTGTCTAATCTTTGCTTTTGCTTTTCAATTTTTAAAAGTAGGAGAACTTTAGTAGTAGAAAAAATTCCTTCTGTCTGGTTTTATCACTGTCTTTATAGTAGTTACCATTTAGTGACTGCCCAGTACATACCAGGCTCTATCTATCTGCATCATTTCATTTATGGTAACTACATCCTACGACAAAGGTATTGTTACACCTGTGCACAGATTAGGAGTTTGAGGCTAAGAGAGTTTAAGTAACTTGCTCGAAGTTA
>NW_011888811.1:3569023-3581647 GCF_000151845.1 Pteropus vampyrus
TTTTTTTTTAGAATTATAACTCATGTGTTTGGAAACAAAATAGAGTATGTCACTTCTCAAAATGCATTTGTAAGAAGTACAGAGCAAGTAAAATGGCCTTTTTAGACACATGGTATTCTTAAAGCATAGATATATTAACTTACACATTTTATAAATATTTCTTTGTATAGGTCATTCCTTCCACTTGAAACAGTCCTTCCTCAGGTAATTGCATGGCCATGTAATTTTCCCTAGATTCATCATCAAAGTCTAGGAAAGTCCAATTTTTACAATTCCAATCAGCATACTATATAATTTTTATAATTTAAAATTATTGTGCATCTGATTCTTTATTGATGATTTCCAAATTGCCTACAGGATGTTCTTATGGAAAGCTGTTATTAATGTCACCATGTAGTGTTTGGCAATACATAGCAATGAAAAATGGGAGCTGATTCGATAGCAGAATAAGGTAAATTGTACTTATTCAAAATAGACATGATGAACAACATAATATAAATGTAGATATTTTATTAAAATTCTCCTCTAGTCTGTCACCAACAGAGATGCAAGTGCATACCAGGCCCAATAAAAGGAGATCATTAGACCGACATCTGTATTTAGTTGTTACACAGGGGTAAAGTTTGGTGGCAGGAACCAGAGGTTGGCGTGGGAGGAGATTATCTCATCTGTTGGCAGTGGGACTCTGAAACAAGGGAGCAGCGCGAGAGTGACAAACAGAAATGGGCAGAGAATAAAGCTGAAATGAGCGATGCTAAAATGTTAAATTAATTTTGGGGACCCAGTATTTCAGAATAGACATTTTATTGGCAAAGCCTATTATTTATGGTAACTTAATTCTTTTGTGGTTTTAAAACACTTCTTGAAAGAGCAGACATATATCATCTGTGGGTGAATGTACGTTGTCATGTGCAAGAGAGAGGGAGCTGAGAAATAAAATAAGTGAGGCTTGTTAAGTGATCATAGCTAATATCTTTCACTCCATAATATCAGATAATTTTCCGCTTTTCTTTGAGTTCATATACACACTTCTTATTAAGGTGACAAAAATCTCTGAATGATCAGTCACTTTTTCTAATGATTACGAAGATCCTCTTCTTAAATCTAATAAGAAAAAGACGCTGTGGACAAGTAGTTCTTGGTACTAATATGAAGAGCTTAGAAATCTTATTCTAACCAACACCAAAACAGATAGACAGTTAACTAGCATACGAAAATTAGGACTCTTTGCTACAGTGTCAAATTGCAAGTGAATGATTTGTGGAACAGAAAGATATTCTTTCCAAGAGTATTTAAAGGAGATCAAGAAGGAAATTTAAACTTTCTTGTAAATATAACTAATAACATTTAATGCTATAACTATTTAATAATACATATGTGGTAGGCAACTTCTGATATGGCCTGTAAGGTTTCTATTTCCTGGTATTCATGTCCTGTGAAATTCCCACCTTTGTCTGTGGGCTGGGCCTATTGGCTCTCTTCTAATAATAAAATATGGCAAAAGTAAGGGGTAACACTCCCGAGTTAGATTAGATTATAAAAAAATTATTACTTCTCTCTCTCTCTCTCTCCCTCTTCCTCACCCACACTCCTCACATTCTTGCTGTGATGAAACAAGCTGCAGAATCTCGTATGGAGAGGAACTGAGGACAGTCTCTGGAAGAAAAGAGCCTCAGTCTAATGATCTTCCAGGAAGTGAAATCTACAACCACATGAAGGAGGCTGAGAGATTCTTTCTCATCTTGAATCTTCAGATGAGGACGTAACCTTGGTTGACATCTTGATTGCAGCCTTGGGAAAGACCCTGAAGCAGAGGACTCAACTAAGCCAGACCCACGGAAGCTCAGATAATAAATGTCTATTGTTTTAGCCACTAAGATTTATGCAGCAATAGATTTTTAGTACAGGTTTTGAGGATAAATATAATTCTTAAGCAGTGCTCCTAGAAAATCTGCCAAATAGTCTCAGTCAAAAGTTTACTAGGGAGTGACATTAGCATCACGGTAGAGGCGGAAGTCATTCCCTTGGTTTCTCCCCTGTAAGTTGCATCCAGTAGGACATCCATGGTCCAACAAAGAACCTCCTGCTCAGCGCTCCAGGATGTTTGAGATCCACACATCTGTATATCTGAAGGCTGGTGGACTGGACCTTGTGGAAGTGGCAGAACTGAAGGAGTGTTGGCAGTGGTGCCTGAAAGAGGAGGCTCCAGAAACCACCACAGTTCCTGCACCCAAACCCCCGTCTCCACTGGCAGTAGAGCCTGCAAACTCAACCTACCCATCAGTAGGGGCTGCACCCCAGTGCTCTTGGCAGTGGTGGTAGTGTTCATAACCTGAGGTTCCAGTGGTGGTAGTGCCCACAACCACAGCCAAGCCATGGACTGGAAACTCCAGAAACTGTGGCAACACCCATGACCCAGGTATGCCCCCCTGCCACACACTGCAACAGTGATGGTGACACTAACCCCAGACCTCCTGGTAGTGTCACCTGTGAACCAAACGCCCCTGGAAATGGTGGTGCCTATAACCCCAGAAAACCTGGTAGCAACAGAAAAGACAGCACACACAACTCCAGCTCCAAGCCACAGTGCTGCCCGCAGCCACAGGGATTGGGCAGCAAGGGCAGTCCGGCCAGCAATCATGGTTCTTCTAGCCCCCAGCACTTGCCCACCTTCTTCCTTCTCTCCCTGCAGCCTTAATGGTGGTTCCCATGATCTTGGTGACCCCAAAAGAAGTGGAAGCACCTACTATCCCAGTGATACCGGTGGCAATGCCTGTTACTGCAGTGACACAGTCAGCATCAAGGCGTCGGTGACTTTGGAGGCAAAGCAATGACAACAAGGACACTGGTGACACCTCTGAAAGAGACAGTGTAAGATGGAATGTACTGCCTCTCAAACATAACCAGGGGCAATGCGGGTTAGGAGAAACTAAAAACGTGTGCTATAGCACCAACTACTAGAAAACAAAAGGAAGGCCTCTAATTATCAACCTGTTGAATTGTGAGAATCGAAGTAAACAAAGTCTTACCTAAATAAGAAAGGTGTTTGGTACATCAAATTCAATAGCAGAACTATTCATTAAGCACAATGAAAAAAATCACGGTAACACGGCATTACAAAAATAAAATGACAATTCTCCAGAAACCAAAATTTTAAAGTCACAGAAAATTACAATCTAACTAATAAAGAATTTACACTAGCTGTCATAAAGAAACTCAACAAACTATAAAAACTCAGCAAGGCAGTTTAATGAACTCAGGAAAAAATTTAGTGAACAAAAAGAATAGTTTTCCAAAGATATTGAAACTCTTGCTAAAAAAGAACTAAATACAAATTCTGGAGCTGAAGAAATAAATAAGTTGAAAAGCTCATCAGAAAGTCTTGGAAATAGAGCAGACCATATTAAAGAAGATTAGCAAATTTGAAGGTAGATATCTAGAAATTATTCTGGTGGAAGAGGAGAGAGAACTAAGATTTTTTTTTTTTTTAAGTGAGGAAATTCTATGAGAATTACCTGACTCTATTAGAAAAATCAACATATAGATAATGATATCCCAGAAGGAGAAGAGAAGGAAAAGGAAGCAGAGAGTTTATTTAAAGAGGAATAGCTGAGAACTTCTCAAACCTGGGGAAGAAAGTAGATATACAAGTTCAAAAAGCTGATAGAACATTCAATTATCTCAACACAAAATGGTCTTCTCCAAGACACATTATATTAAAGCTGTCAAAAATCAAAGACAAATAATTTTAAACAAAGCCAGAGAATACATAATAGGAACCTACAATGATACTTTCCACCATTAGGCCACTAGCAGATTTCCAGGCAGAAATTCCACAGGACAAGAGAAAGTGGGATGGCATACTAAAAATATTGAAAAGTTAAAACTGCCGACCAAGAACACTTTATCCAGCAAAGTTATCCTTCAGATATAAGGGAAAAATAAAGGCTTTCCCAGACAAACAAGAGCTGAGGGAGTTCACAACTATTAGACCATCCTTATAAGGATTGTTGAAAGAAATTTCTCTACCTGACATGAAACCATAAAAGTACACAAAACTTTGAGTAAAGTGATAAATAGACAGACAAAATTGGAAAATTAACACTCTATTGTGACTCGCAATAGAGTGTTAAACACTAAATTATAGCATGAAAGTTAAGGGGGGGAAGCATTAAAAAAACTATAAAATTACAGCTATTTTTATTTGGTAACAAACTCACAACATAAAAAGGGATAATTTGTGACACCAAAAACATAAAAGAAAAGAAAGAAAGAAAAAGATAGGACTTGTATAGGCAAATAAAGATAAAGCACTATCAGCCCCAAAAGGACTATTTTACCTATAAAACTGTTTATGCAAACCTCGTGGTACCCATAAAGCAAGAATCAACAGCAGAGACAACCAAACATAAAAAAAAGAGGAAACAAAGAAAATATACACATAACCACCAAACTAAAATGACAGACAGAAACACAAGGGAAAAGAAACGGTGAAGATATATCAATCAGAAAACAAAAGATAAAATGGTAGCAATAAGTCCTAAAATATAAATAATTACCCTAAATGTAAATGGATTGAATTCACCAACAAAAAGGCACAGAATGGCAGGATGGATTAAAAAACAAGACCCAACCGTATGCTGCTTTTAGGAGACTGATTTCAGCTCAAAAGACAAACACAGGCTCACATTCTCTATTTCATATCTCTATTGGGTTACTGTGCGTTGAGTCACAGAATAGATGCTGATTCCCCTAGGAAGACTTTCCTGACATCCTTTCACAGCTCTTGTCCTCACCAAAGCTAGGTTTGACACACACCTGTAAATTCCAGATCTTTCCCTTACCCACAATGCTGTGAAAACTGGCTATTTCTTATTCAGTTCTGACTGTGCCAGGGACTCCTCTGTCAAATGTTTTACATGAATGATTTTATGCAATTGTCATAAAACACATGCAACAAATATGCAGTGTAAATGTCTGGTGTTTGTTCAGATCACCGCATATTTATTTTACAGTTTCTGTATGCCCCTAAGTGTGGATTTGCCTTCACCAACCTTCACCTGTGACTTTTTTATTGTGTTAAGTTCTCAGGATATTGGAACCACTTTGTGCCCAGTACAGAGTCAGAAGTTCTTGATATTTCATTTCCTATGGGGAAGACCTTCGCTCATAGCTATGGGGTAGAGGACTACAAGAGCCCAGCACCCTTAACTCAGACTGGGGCTGTTCTTAGGTATAATACGTATCCCACAGTTCCCTGGGGGATGAGGATTCGGCTGAAGCAATGCTCTGCTGGAATTTGCCTAAAATTTCATTCTGCCTGTGTCATTCTTTATACCACTCATGATTAGCATTCTACTGAGTACGGAGTAAATATTCAACAACTACGTGTTGAATTAATTTGTGTTAATTGTATTAGCAGGCTTCTATTCTAGAAATTAGCTATGCTCCAGTTGACAATATTTCAACAAAATATTAAGTAGTAATCAGAAAGACAAAAAAACAAGATAACTTTAATGAGTCATATCTCTGACTAATCTGAACAATTTTACAGAATTGACCTATAAAAGATAGAACTCATGAATACAAAATATGAAACAGTATATTTTTGGGAATAAATAATAAAATCCTTCTACTATTTTTTAAATTTCTCCCCTCAGAGTTTTTCAATGGATTTAAGCAATCTCTTTAAGATGTGAAATACAGAAAATATAGTTGTCTGAGTCAAACTCTCTTCAGTGTCTTCTATGTGATAAAAGGCTTAGTGTTTTAAAGATATCATCTCCTTGAACCCTTATAAATATCCTTATATAGATGCTAGTAATATTCCCATTTTGCAGATAGGAAAGAAGATATACCAGGAAAGGAAAAAAACCTGGCTGAATTCACATAAATATTACTGCAAGTAAAGGTAGAAGTAAATGGCATAGCAAGATGGAAGTAAATTGTAAGCAGCACTTAAGGGCTGCTCATCCTACTCTCCCCTAATATTTGATAATCTGCTTTCAGTCACTTCTCTATTTTTTAACGTCTTTCTATCAAAGTAGCAAAGACTTCAACGTATAAAAGAAAATTGCTTTTGTGTATGACATTAAAAAGAATAACTTTATCTAAGACTTGATTAATATATTTAACACAATAAACATTTAATGGACATTATTTTTTATGAGGGAAAGGTTCTACTTATCTTACGTGGTTAATTTTAGAGATGTCTGCATCATTTTCAGCTCTTTTATATAATTATGTTAAATAATCAAATCAACTATAAGAACAATGGTCATGACAGACTGCTTCATTTTTAAAAAATCTTATTTTAATTTCATTTATTGTTTCAAAAATGCAACTTTTCTGCAGCCTACAAAATCACCGCAAGGAATATTTTCTTCTACTGACATGACTCTTTAATAATAATATGCAAAACATTTTAATTTCAAATGAAATATACCTATTTTAAGGAGAGCTTTGTAATCTATGATTCCTGTTTGAAAAAAGTTCTAAGAGAGTAAGTAATAAATACTTGGGCTAAAAACCTTTCAAAGCAATGCTATTGTCCTATACAACAATTATATTTCTTATAGCCAGGCACATTTCATTCCTAAATCCTTTACTTAATGTCAATTGCTTTAATATTTACCAAAGGAAAATGTTAAAATATTAATAAACTAGAAACCTATTCCTTGACAGTGAGTCACTTGTTTGAACTTTCAGTTCAATCACTTACAAAAACCCCTAAGATTTAATATAAATACGGAAATGGAAGTAGATATGTTATGAAAGAAGTAATATCTAGACAGATTTTTTTTTCAGTCAGCAGTGGCAACTTCAACTATAGCAAAAATAAAGGTGGTGCTTGTGAAAATTAAATAGAAATAGTTGACAAAGATGAGAAAATCTTCAGTTCAAAATGTTCAATGAGCTTCAAATTGTAGCATTCTGCAATAATCATGCATTTAAAATTAGTTCCTTTTAATCAAAAAGAATATAAAGTACATTTTAGAACATTTTATTACAGAAATAATATATATCATTATCTGAGAGAAACATATGTAAAACATTCAACTCTTTTTCTGTATAACTACTATGGATTTAAGCATTATTGAAGAGAACATTAACAGTCTGTTAAATGTACACAAGTGTAAAACACAAGTCCCATTCGTATTGGCCCTTGTAATTACATAATTGATGATATGTTTTACATAATTTATTCAACATGGTAAGTGAAATAATTTCAACAACCAGCTGATTAAAATTTAACTATTGGACCTACATTTGTAATTTATAAAACTTCTGGGCAATTTAGATAACTTTCTTCTCCCTGTTTAAATAGTAGTCTTTATGTTTGAGCGCTTCCCACTATGCTATTTTCCTGAATAAAAGGCTGCAATTATTTGAAAGTAAACATGAACTGTTTCTGACAGAGAAGCAAATGAAAGATTGATAGAATCATAGTTGAACATTCATCTCCACACAACTCGAGCCAGAAAAAATAAAAAATAAAGATGAACTTCAATTACCTAGCTCCTTGAAGAACAATTGTTTTGCTCTGATTTAACTTTAATATTATTTCCAGACTTCATTTGGCATTTGTACATGTTACTTGTGTTATAACACCCTTTAAAAAAATGAATTCACATTGGCTTATAAGCCTAATTATAAAAGCTAAAAATAAAAAGGTATATACTTAATGTTTTCTGTTAGAGAATTACCTCTTATTCCCATGGTCATAGTAGACCTGCCATTCTGTCATTCACGATACCTGAGTATCATGTTGAAAGAAGAGGATCATCATACAGGCTATGTAACATGTACTAACCTCTCAAAATACCCATTCTTCTTGCTAAAAGGATTTGCTCACTCAGGAGCAAGTGGCTCAACTCTTTGCAAATGTTATCTCTCTCTCCTTCCCAATTTACCTTGATATCTTGATATTGTAGAGTTGTAAAGATGCTTATATATCTATTATCTATTTACCTACCTACCTACCTACCTAGCTACCTATCTACCTTCATTCACATCTTCAGTTGAAAGCAGAAATAAGAGGTGAGAAGAACACTGAAGGCACTATATGGATTCCTGCATACAACTCTTCCTAAAATTCTCTCTGTACTTGACCTTCCCAATAAATGCATATTTTTCTAAAACTAATCTGAGATATGTTTCTCTCCCTAGAATTTCTAAGGGTACTGATTAATACAAATAAGACAATAGCAGTCAAAAGGAACAACATTATTAAAGTAAAGCAGCACGGAAGAATATAATGTGCATGGTAGTGTATAAGTAGCGAGAGCAGAACACGATGTTTAAAAATCAGCTTTGACATGAAGATTGCTGCAAATGTGTGAGGGGTTCATTGTATAACGTCCATTGCCATTAATACCATCACTGGAAGAATGACATGGCCAGACTTGTTCTGTGAGAGGGCAACAATAAAGGCAGCTTGTAGAATAGATTTGAATACAGGGGAGCTTGGAAATAGGGGACAGGGGCATCATTAGGAAAATGCTACAGTGATTAATAAGAGATGAGCTACTTTAAATGGTAAAGACTGTGGAGGTAGAAACAAGAACAGTGATTACTTTTTTAAAAATCTGAGATCAGAGAAACTAAACTTCGTGAAAATAGGTAGAATGAGAGAAGGATCCGTCACCATTTTTAGATTTCTAATTTGAACAACTTAGTTGATAGCAAAACTATTGCTCAGAAGTGTCAGGAAAACAAACTAAAGCATAAATATTATTGCATTTCCCTTTTCCCTTGATTTTCCCTCTTTTCCCCAACCTCCACCACAATAATTACTGTTGCTAGTTATGATTATCATCATTACTTTTTAGAATTAGAAGCCTAATTTCTTTTTTATTAAGATGTTTGTCATATAACATAAAATTTACCTTTTAAAATACATGTGTCACTGCTTTTAGTATGCTTGCCAAATTGTAGAACTAATCATAACGATCTACTTCCAAAAGGTTTTTATCATCTCATAAAAAGCTCCATACCCATTGGAAGTCATTTCCCATTCCTCCCTTCCTCAGCCCTTGGGAACCATTAATCTACTTTTTCTCGACATAAATACACCTATTCTGAAAACGCTATATCAACAGAAGCATGTAACATGTTACACGTGTATCTGGCTTCTTTTATTCAACATATGTTTCACTGATCATTCATGATGTAGCAGGGATCATCATTTCATTCCTTTATGGCTGAATATTTTTTATTGTAAGGACATACCACATGTTGTTTACCCCTTCATCAGTTGATGAGAATAATAAAAAGGACAGAATAATAAGTGTAAGCAAAAATGTAGAGAAATTGGACCTTCATACATTGCCGATGGCAATATAAAATGGTGAAGCTGCTTTAGAAAACAGTGTAGTGGTTCCTTAAAAAGTTAAACAAAATTGCCATAAAACCGTTCAAACACACTCCTAGGTATATACTCAAGATAATTAAAAGCACATGTCCATACAAAAACATGCACGTGAATGTTCATAGCAGTATTATTCATAAGTGGCAAAAAGTAGAAATACTCAAACGTCCATCAACTAATTGGCTTTGAGACTTGATAATGATAAACTTAAAAGGCATATAGTTTTTAAGAGAATTAAAACTTAAAAATCAAATGTGTGATACATATTATAGAGACATTAAAATGATTATAGGATAAGTGAAAGTGAGAGAAAAATTCTTGCATAGCAACTGCTGGAGTAGATGGGGCTTCGGAGAGGTATGAGGGGATGATTTTTGTGACGCTGTTCTTTGTCATGTAATGTAATTTCCCTTAGCAACTTTTAAAGAGATCTAATGATAAAACTTACATTGCTTTTCGAGATCTCAATTTCCACCTTACAATGGAGGTAAGAGTTATATCTATTTCAGAAGTTTTAACAAGATAATACATGTAAATTCCTTAACAGATAATTTTTTTATTATAAGTATATTCTAGTTATAAATTGGTGTTATCCTTTTTGATATTATGTGTTATAGCCAAGACAACAAACAGAAATCTTATAAAGAATCCCACAAATGGCACAATTATCATTGGTCTATAATATTCCTTATATTATTACATCTACCATGACCTTTTGCAATTCAGCATGTCAAACCAGTTCTTAAATCTCATGGTATTTTCCGCCATAGCCCTTTTGAAAAGAGAATAAAAATATAATGTTGAGGCAGGGACAGAGGGACAGAGGAAGCCTCTTCCAGGTAAACAAAATTACCTCCTGTGCATGCTGCCTGGTGGCCCAGCACTACTCCAGACCTGGACAGCCTAATTGTCTGCAAGTTTAAATGCTTAGTAAGGCCTTCTTGAAAGAGAGCTTTCCGTCAACACTGGTGTGGTCGCATATGAACACAAAGTTTTGCACACTTCATGTTTTAGGAGTAATATTAAATTAAAAACTAAGAATTCTAGGAAAATATATGCACTTTAATGCTTTACAAACTTGCATTTTAGACCTTTGTGCACAGATAAAAGAAAAAAAAAGTGAAAAATGGAATTTATAAACCTCTGAATGTTTCAAATGTAGCTTGATTTAATTCCAGAAAATATCTTTGTGGCGTGAGTTGAAAGAAATCACCTCTCCTTTAGGACCACATGTGGAAAATAAATATTATAATGAAAATAGTACTATAATAGACAGGTGTAAAGACAAAGAAAGAAACAGATGAGTTTAACATGAGGAAACCTAAATAATTGTAGCAATTGATATGCATATTTTTATTACATATCTAGATGAAGCACCTTTCTAAGAGGGTTGGTGCCAAAAATTTAGCAATAACATGTTGCATAAATTTTGACTGTTCCTCTTCCAAAGATTTAACTCATTCTGATCTACAACAGCAAACAGCCAACATTTATAATCTACTTCCTAGAACAAACCTGGAAGAATCAAGAAGAGTTCTTGATCTTAAATCAGCCTAGATCTTAAACCCTAGATCTTTCCATGAAATTGAACAATGGAGAGTTTGACCCCAAATTTTAGACCACAATTCTATAATAATGTTTTAATAGTTTTAAAATATAAAATATAAGTATTTTAGTAAATTTTACTAGTTATTTGTCAATTAGAAATCAATACTTATAAAACATAGAAAGAAAAAAAAAAAATAGATGTAAACGTCTTCTGCTACTACTATCCACCCTGGGCTTATTATTTCTAATTGAGGGTAACAGCTTCCTACTGAAAACTCTGCATCAATTTGTGCCTCCCCAGTCCAATCCATTTTCCACACTATATTCAGAGTATTCTAGTATTGACATAAATCTGGTAACGTCAACTCTTAATGGCTTCCACTTTTCTTAGGAATAAAGCCTTGACTTTAATTGTGCCTACCCAGACCAAACGGGATCTGGCCCCGTCTTTTCTCTCAAACTTTGTTCCAGGTGAGCCTTTTATCCTCACTCTCTGAACTCCAGCCACACAAATTTTCCTTTTGGTTTCTCAACTTACCACAGTATTTACCTGCTTCAAAGTCTTTGTGCATTTTCTTTCTTATGCCTCTCTCACCACCACCATTACTTGGTGACTAAGAATGGGTTTCTCATTCAGGCTTCAACTTCAAATACCACTTACAAAAAGTTTCTTGAACTACAGAACCAGGTCTGGTCCTCTTACTTTATAACCCCATGGCATCTCATACTTTTGCATAGGAGTATTTCTTCTGTATTTTTTCCCCTATATTTTCACTCTGGCTTCTCATCTTTCATTATTAATGTTTCACAGTATAGCATGGAGTAATCAAAGGCACCTTGGGACTTTTATTGAGGACGCATTTAGTTTAGGTTTAGTAAAATTTTATTTATATGGTTTGCTGTCACTTTCATGATAGTAAAGTTATTCCTACTTGTCCTTATGGAAAAAAATGGCTTCAAGTAATACCCCTGCAGTGTATTGTATCATTGCAACTTGAAAGTAAAGGGATAGATGTTATATGCTCAAATGAACATGTCCTGCAGAATCTGGCACCTGAAGTACGTGGGTGGTGGTGAAGAAACCAGGTTTGGAATATAAAAAGCTAGAAGCCAGCCTGTGGAAAGTTCTTCCAAATCTTGCATCTTAAATTTGAAAGGTTTTCTCATATTTGATAACACCCTAAATATTTACATGAGATTGCCTACAGCAAGTTGTGATGCTAAAATGAGCTTTTTAAAATTTGATTAAAAATATTCACTTCCATTGGAAGAAGAAATAAATTACTTTTTTTATTATTCCTATAAAAAATTACTTAATCTTTGTTATGTGAAGAGGCTCTCATATAGTATTTGCTCAAAATATAGAAAAAAGATATTATAAATAGTTAACTAATATAAAATTTTCTTTTTGATTTATAATTTGATGTTTGTGATAGTAGTCTGATTTAAAAAACTTGTAATTTCTTTTCTCATTATAAATTAATATTTATTTTTTAAAGTCTGATTCTGTATTAGAGTTCTTAAAGAGGGTTTTCTCATATTGTACAAACTTAAGCTCTCCAAAACCTAGTTTTCTCTATGCATCATTCTATTTTAGTGCTGTATTAATAATATGGAACATAATGACTGTCAATGGCTGGCACTCAATAAATAGGTATTGAATGAACAAATGCCAATTTAACATTATAATTTATTCATTGCATAGA
>NW_011888811.1:3582602-3585334 GCF_000151845.1 Pteropus vampyrus
AAAATTATATATGAATAATAATATACTAAAAATTCCAGATCCTTCTAGAAGAAAATGATCAAGATTCCTATTATTATCATTTAACATCCTCAAAGTACTAAACGAGAATTAGCTGTGTTTTCCACCAAAACATGGACATATTATCTTCCAGAAACATTGAGTGTGAGCATTTAAAAACAGGTTTATTTTTCACATATACCTCATTTTTATTACAGCCAGAGAGCATTCATAGAAAGAATACTGGTTAATAAAAGGGCAAGATGGGATATCCAACATTTTTGCATCCATGATAATGACTCTTCTTTCCTTTTAAAATGATCATTCGGTAACAGAACAACAGTTTACTATATCAGGAAACACTATAATTAGATCTGTTAGTAATTCATTTGTAAACTATAACTACCATGATGAAGGAAACAATCAACAAAAAGGCAACCTACGGAATGAGAGAAAATATTTGCAAACCATATGCTTCAGAAGAGATTGTTATTCAAAATAAAAAGGTATTTTTCACAACACAATAGAGAGGAAAAAAACTGACTTAAAGATGGCCTCGAGTAGACATTTACCAAAGAATACATGTAAATGACATGGGATGTCAAAGAAGTATCTGCACTGCCATGTTTACTGCAGCATGATTCATGAAAGCCAAGACGGAAAAAACCTAATGTCCATTAATGGATGAGTGGATAAAGAAAATAAATAAAATACAATGGAATAATGTTAAGCCCTAACAGAGGAGGAAATACTTCCATATGAGACAACATGAAACCTGGAGGATATGACGCTAAGTGGAACAAGCCAGTCACAGAAGGACAAATACGACATAATTCTACAAAGAGGCAAACTCATAGAGATAGAGGATTGCCAAGGAATAGGGAGAGAAAATGGGGGGTAATGGGTATAATGTTTCAGTTATGCAAAATGACAAGTTCTAGAGATTTGCCGTATAGCCTTGTGCCTAACTATATCACCACTCTACTATGAACTTGAGAATTTGTTGAGATTAGATCTTATGTTAAGTGTTTTTTATCACAATTAATAAATGAATAAATAAATGAAAAGAGGAGAAGGAGGGAAGGAGGGAAGGAGGGAAGGAGGGAGGGAGGAAGGAAGGAAGGAAGGAAGGAAGGAAGGAAGGAAGGAAGGAAGGAAGGAAGGAAGGGAGAGAGACAACATACTGCCTGGTAATCCTTACGGTAGAGAGATCATGTGGACATTTGTATTGGTGTTTTAATACTAATCTAGTCAATTATCAGAGGATTGCGGGAAACTCTGACTAATGGAGGTAACCTGAGTCCTGAATCCAAACAGAATTTTTAAAAATCTAATGTAGCTCTTGAACGTGGAGGGTCTGACTTAATGCTAATGTACACACAAATAAGATGAACTGAATGAACCAAGTCCTAATCCTATTATTGTTTTACCTGTGAGCATGTCCATCCCTATATTCAGCAAAATTTTTGAGTAACATATATTACATCTCCAGCTTTCTATAATTATAGTATTACTCTTACGCACTTCTGGATTCTATAGCAATTTATTTCTAAAAATGCTTTGTAAATTCATGTGATGTTAACTAGGGATGTGAGTTCAGGAAAGGGTTCTCTCCTAAATTTCCAAAATGAAGATTCAACTCCTCTGAAACTGAAGCCTGTTTTCTTAAAAAAAAGAAAAACACACAACAACAAAACAACAACAACAAAACCAAAGTGAGTTGACACCAACCTAGGTAAATTTGAGGGCTAACAGAAGATTCCTGTTTTACACTAAATATTATCACTACAGAAAAATGCATTTTAAATGTTAGAGCCCTCTTGTTAAAATGAGTTGGAGGACCAGATAGAGAGAGAAGATACATCAAGGTTTATGTCTAGAAATCCATTAAACACATGTTACCCAGGCCCTGGGAATATTTTGGGCAGGGAAATTTATTTCATTAATAATTCTATATGCTTCTTATTCTCAGATTAGCTAGTGACAATGTTGACAATTGGAAAGGCAATGTTGAAATAAAGGAAAGGCAATTTTTTGTTTCATTCTGCCCAGGTCCTCAAGGGTAGGAAGATTGAAGAAAGGAAAAAAAGATCTAGTCACACTGTCTGGGAAGAGAACTATCATAAATTAATTGTACCTGCATTGAAATTATACTTCAATTTCTGCCTAGCTCAAGAATATTAAGGTAGCAGACATATTTTTAAAGTACAAAGTATTTTTATAGCAAAACCAAAATGCAAAAGAAACAGCATATTTTTGACATAAGTAAAGTAGTTCATGCATATTCATGTTCCTTTAAGTATTCCAAATGAGTAAATAACAGTTTTATGGTAATTACTGGATTCCAATATTTATAGAAAACTGACCACTGTGAATACATAATTATTCTATTATGTCCACTCTAATAAAGAGAAAGACCGTTTATTCACTTAATGTGATATAACAATCTTGTTTTCTTCCTTGCCACGCAGAAGTAAACTGAAACATTTGGTAAGGAAATATTTGGGTAGAATTTCTATTTTAGAGAAATTATATCTGTATGAGATTAATTTTGATTGAAATGTAGAGAAATGTATGATTTTTTTTAACAGCAAAACTGATTTGGCTTAAAATGGAAGGATTTCATATTGTATCTTGATGAAAATGGACATATTATTCTCACAAACATCACTTTGAGAATCTGAGTGTCTGTGACAATGTTTATTTATGCATTTATAATAGTAATTACATATCTG
>NW_011888811.1:3585384-3595933 GCF_000151845.1 Pteropus vampyrus
AATTGGAAAGGCAATGTTGAAATAAAGGAAAGGCAATTTTTTGTTTCATTCTGCCCAGGTCCTCAAGGGTAGGAAGATTGAAGAAAGGAAAAAAAGATCTAGTCACACTGTCTGGGAAGAGAACTATCATAAATTAATTGTACCTGCATTGAAATTATACTTCAATTTCTGCCTAGCTCAAGAATATTAAGGTAGCAGACATATTTTTAAAGTACAAAGTATTTTTATAGCAAAACCAAAATGCAAAAGAAACAGCATATTTTTGACATAAGTAAAGTAGTTCATGCATATTCATGTTCCTTTAAGTATTCCAAATGAGTAAATAACAGTTTTATGGTAATTACTGGATTCCAATATTTATAGAAAACTGACCACCGTGAATACATAATTATTCTATTATGTCCACTCTAATAAAGAGAAAGACCGTTTATTCACTTAATGTGATATAACAATCTTGTTTTCTTCCTTGCCACGCAGAAGTAAACTGAAACATTTGGTAAGGAAATATTTGGGTAGAATTTCTATTTTAGAGAAATTATATCTGTATGAGATTAATTTTGATTGAAATGTAGAGAAATGTATGATTTTTTTTAACAGCAAAACTGATTTGGCTTAAAATGGAAGGATTTCATATTGTATCTTGATGAAAATGGACATATTATTCTCACAAACATCACTTTGAGAATCTGAGTGTCTGTGACAATGTTTATTTATGCATTTATAATAGTAATTACATATCTGTGTCATTTATTCTTGATGGAGTATTGAGGGCATTATGATTACTAACTTGAATAGTGACTAGATGAATTTTGCAAAATATCATAAGTATTATCTCTCTTAGAGTATTTTACCATATTCGATTAGAAAAAATAATGATAGTCATTATTTTATACATTATTTCAAAATTAAAATTGGGTATTTGTAAAAACATAAAAAAAGAACATGTTTCATTCACATCTTTTTTTTTTAAAGAATTTCCCAGTTATTTATGTCACTTATAGTAGAATTAGCAAATGGAGATTTTAGAAAAGCTGAATAAAATAATTCACACTTTTTTTTAGTATGTCAACAACTAACTACTAACACTCATCTACCACTCGCTGGATGCCTGCCACCGTTCTTAGTTTCTATGTACATTGATTCACTTAATCCTGTAATACAGGCTTTATGATTGCTCTTATCTTAGAGACGAGGACATTGAATCATGGAGAAGTTCGAAAACTACTCAAACCACACAGCTGAACAGAAATGCAGACCTCGGTAGTCTGGTCTAGAGTCTGAGCGATACTTTAGATACTTTAGCGCTCTCCCACGTTCATTCCTGCCAGTTTCAACTGAGCAAAGGTTAAGCGAATGATGGAAATGAAACCATAAGTGAGTCATAAGGAAGAGCAACCGCACAGTAGTTCAAATGGAAAAACAGAGATTTACAACTACCTTCAAATCTTCAAATTTAAAAAAAATTTTCTGACATGGTCTTTCTTAAATTCCACTGTAATCTTTGCTATAAAATAAGCTGATAAATACTATTATTAGCTCTATGCTATCTATAAGGAAATAGGCTTTAAAAAGTTAGTCAACTTGCCCATGATTATACTGTAAGTGATAGAGGTCGGTTTAAAACAAAAATCACAAATCTCTAAAGGATATTCTTTACCACTGTGGTATACACCCTGTGGCAAATTATTTCATCTTTCTTATTCTTGGTATCTTCACAGTAGAGACAAAATACAAATTTAGATGATCTCAATGTCAGGCTGACAACTCCATGATTACAGATTCCATGTATTTCATGACCATATGAAATTAATGTTGTTATTTACCTTGCAAAGGCATACTCTTGGTTACAGGGAGAAATGTGCATATGAAGTTACTAACGAAACTCCTTTCTACCAGAATACCCACTTGAAATGCCACCCTAATGAGGATGGTACGTAAAAATTAAAAGCACAAATAATTAAGTCATAAAGTATTTTTAAATTACATATCTATTTCTCCAAATAGAAAATATTAATCTTGTAGAAATTTAATTTCCTTACATATATTTAAAATCTAATTGATGTTTTATTTTATTAGAGTTAGTTATGATCAAAGACTGGGATTCTACCAAGCTTTTAATATTTACTTGGTGATTTTGGAATGTAAAGATTTTGACCAAATGAATGAAGCTTTCTTTGTGTTAGAGGCTCTCCCCCCCCCTTTTTTTTTCCTGTCTGTCCCTCTCCCACCTTAGATCGCTTACAATCTATTATAGGCTTTGGAGGGAAAAGAAAAGATTGAAAATAAGGAAATATTCCTGGAGTAGAGTGGTGTGTCAAGAATGAATAGTTGTTTTGCATCTTTCCCAAGTCAATATGAAATGTGTTGAATTCCTTAGAGAAAACAACAACTGCACGAAAGCAAGGGCTATTATATCTTTAAGCATATACTTTACTTTATAAATGTAAGCACATGCATATTCACCATCCTATGGGAATGAAACAGAACATGTCACTAGGGAATTTTGCTTCATTTCAGCAGGAAAGTATAATATCGCTATGTATTCAAATTATTCATTACAAAAAAAGTAGTCTCCAAAAAAGACTAGAAACATATACAGTTCTTAGAGTCAACATTTGAAGAAGTATTTCAATACATATTCTTTGATGAATACTGCCAAAAGTTTCAGTTATGTGGCTCACATATAGTAAAATTGGCAAATGGAGATTTTAGAAAAGCTGAATAAAACAATTCATACATTGTCTTAAATAATTTAGTAGTTGTGTATTTTACCTATTCATTCTATGTATTTGTCTACCTAAACATGCACATAGACAATCTCGACTCCCTTTTTAATATTTCACTTTGGTTTTCCTTTTCACTTATATGCCATAAATCTATACAGACATCTTTCCTATTCCTAGAATGTCAGTCAAAAGTCTGTTAAGTTTTATAAAACAAGGAGAGTCATGTTCTTTGTTATTTACCCATATTGAACATGTAAAATCTAGTTGACAAAAGTAAATGCAATGTAAAAAATACTTGATATCACTGATCATCAGGAAAATGCAAATTCAAACCGCAATGAGATACAGCCCCATACCTGTTAGATGGCTATCATCAATAAAACAATCAAACAAACAAACAAAAAACAAGTGTTGGTGAGGATGTGGAGAAAAAGGAACCCTAATGCCCTGTTGGTGAGACTTTAAATTGGTGCATTCACTATGGAAAACGGTATGGAGGGTCATCAAATCATTAAAAATTGAACTACCATAAAACCCAGCAATTCCACTTTTGGATCTTTATCCTAAAAATATCCAAAACACTAATTTAAGAAGATATATGCACCTCTACATTTATTATAGCATTATTTGCAATAGCTGAGATATGGAAGCAAACTAAGTGTCCATTGATAGATGAATGGATATAGAAAATGTGGTATACACACACACAACGGAAATGAGCCGTAAAAAAGAAATCTTCCATTAATGATAACATGGATGGACTTTGAGGGTATTATGTTAAGTGAATTAAGTCAGACAGAGAAAGACAAATACCATATGATTTCACTAACATGTGGAATCTAAAAAACAAAATGAACAAACAAAACAGAAAAACTCGAATACACACAATTTAGTGTTTGCCAGATAGAAGGGTGGTTAGGGGGTTGAGTGAAAAGGTGAAAGGTTTTAAGAAGTACATATTGCCATTTATAAAAATAGTCACAGGGATATAAAGTAAAGCATAGGGAACATTGTAATAACTATATATGATGTGAGATGAGCACATGAATTATGATATCTATACTGTTCACCTGAAACTAATATAACATGCATGTCAACTGTAAATGAAAAAATTAAAAAGTAAATATGATGTAATGTTCAGTAATTCATTATAATATATGATTAATATATTGGTGCTAATTGTGATTTACTATAATTTTAACCACAGAAAAAGAATTATCCTTAGGAAAATAAAACAAAACAGATGTGTGATGCTTCAAAATGTCCATCCCTGTCTTCTGTAGTAAGTCTATGAATTGGAAAAAGATGTAAATTATATTAGCATTAGTAATAGTTGCTAAATTGTATTGATGGCTTATTATATACCAAGTTTTGACAGTTACTTGGTAATTCTGAAATTTAAAGATTTTGACCAAATAAATTAATCTTCATGTCAGATGCTAAGACCTTTAAATGTATAATATAACATTTGACCCTTATTATAGCCCAATGAGGTATCTACTATTATTTTTAAAAATGATTTTATAAAACATAAAAGTAAAACTGAAGCAGATTAGGCAACTTGTCTAAGGTCATACAATTTTTCACCAGGAGAGCTGTGATTAAATTCAAATCTGACTTCAAACCTATGCTCTTCATACTCTGTTTTCGTTAATAATCAGAGAGGTAAATTAAATAAGCCTCTTAAGTGTCTACAAACAAATCATAAAAAATGCAAGCAGAAATCTTCAAAGTACAGACACACACATACACATATACATATACTCTATATTAAAAGTGAGACTAATTAGAAACAAAAGCACCACATTTATATCACCAAGAACTATATATACTGAAGAGATCGAATAGAGAATATGATTATGTCTGATGTAAATAAATGAAGCAATAAATGATTATCATTAGTAGCCATAAATATCTGAAAAAAGAACAAAACATGTATTTTAAAAGTTAAAAATATGATTGTTGAAATTGAAGTAAATGATTAATAGCTAAATAAACACTTTTGTGAAAAAATAAATGACTTGGAAGATATATAAAATTAAATTATTATTGAATTCAGCACAAAGATTTGCAATGAGAAATACAGAAGAGCAATTTAGTTTTTAGTCGAAATGAAAAAATAAACAAAATATCTCTATAATTGGAAAGTTTTAAACATGTAAACATCTTGGGTCAAAGGAAAAAATCATAATTCATATTAAAATACATAGTGCTTAAGAATAATAAAAGTTATTTATATCAAAATTTTTGGAATGCAGTGAAACTGGTACTGAGAGAAATTTATATATTTAAGTTCTTACATCATAAATGAAAGAGGGATAAACTAAAAGAAAACTAATTTTTCAATTTATTTTAGAATAAAGATCAATAGAAAAATCTACATAGAAGGAACACGAAAAATATGACAACAAAATTAATGAAAGAGAAACAAGCATATAATAAGTAGATGAGCAACAAGACCTGAAATTAATTCTTTAAAAATAATGGCCCAGGGCTAAAGAACAATAAACACGATTAAGAATAAAATTTGGGTCAGTGTATAACTACTTCAGATATTTAGAATGATAATAAAAGAATATTTGATCAACTTAAAGTCAATAAATACAAAAATTTAGATCCAATGCATTATTTCATAGAAATATGACTTTCCAAAATTAAATGTTAAAAAAAGAAATCAGACAGAGTTATCTTGGAATCGTTAAAAAAATGACTCAATGATTAAAAATCTTCCTGTGAAAAAAAACAAGTCCAGATGTTTTTACAGATGAATTCTACCAATATTTGAAGAAACAGATTATTCCAATTTTATCTAAACTCTTTGATAGAATAGGAGAAAATTGTCAATTCATTCAATATATACCTGGTTCCAAAACTAGACAATGACAATACAAAAAATAAAATTATAATCTAATATCACTGATGGCTACAGATGCAAAATCCTTATAAAAATATTAAAAGTCAATTGGAACATTGTATAAACAAATAACATATCACAAAGAAATTTAGTTTATCCCAAGAATGCAAGGGTGATTTTAAGTGAGACATTTTATCAATAAAATTCACCATGTCAATGAATTAAGGAGAAAATAATAAAATCAGCTTAATAGATATTGAATAAATATTCAAAAAAATTAATTAAAAATTCATGATTAAACTATCAGTAAACTAGGCAGAAAAGTTATTTCTTTTCAACTTAATAAAATGTATCTGTGCTATAATAAAAAATGTATATTTCTAGATAGCTTGACACACCCTACAACACTGATAAAACTTGAGGGCATTATCATGCTAAATGAAATAAGTCAGTCACAAAAAGATGGATACTTTATGATTCTACCAAATGAGGTACCAAATTCACAGGGACCAGAGCATGCAGTATTGGTTTTCAGGAGCTATGGGGATGGTGGATGGAGAGTTGCTGTTTAATGGGTACAGAGCTGCAACCTGCATGCTGAAAAGAGGTCTGGAGATTGGTTGCATAACAATATGAATGTTGTGAACAGTACTGAATTATACACTTAAAAATAGTTAAGATGTAATTTGCCCCTGGTTCCCAGTAAAGAGCTTCAAAACTCTTGGAATTTCCAAAGTGATATGAATGTCTTTGTTATGCCAGTAAGTTGAATCATAGTGGTGGAAACCCTGGTCGCCAGAAAGACCAATCACAGGATTACCTGGCTGAAACTTTCCAAGGAGGGACAGAGGGCTGGAGACCAAGTTCAGTCATGTGGCAGTATTTTAACCAATAGAGCTTCCACACTGAAACCTAGATAAAAAGCTGGACACTGCAGCTCTGGGCTTCTGGCTGATGAACAGATCAGTGTACCAGGAGGGTGGTGAATGCTGACGTCCTCGCGCTTGAGATCTTTGCAGATGATGCTCTGCTTATGTCTCCATCTAACGTTCATTTGCGTACCTTATAATAAAATTGTAATTGTAAGTCTAGCACTTTTCTGAGTTCTGTGATTTGTTTAGCAATTACAGAAACTCAGGGAGTTGTTGAAAGACACAAATTTGTAGTTGGCCAGGCAGAAGTGCAGCCCAACGGTGGCTGGCATCTGAAGTAAGTGTCTTCTTGTCCTTAACTTGTGTGATCTGATGATAACTCTGGGTAGTTAGTGTCAGAATTGGGTGGAATTATAGAACACCCAGATGGTGTCAGAAATCCGGTATTGGAACAGAGTATCTATGGAATATCTACAGCAAATATCTTATTAATAGTAAAATTTTGAAAATATTGCCTTATGAATCCAGGACAAAACACAGCTCACTAAGTCTATTAAATACTGAATTGAATAGTCAGTATGAAAGAAGGAAAGTATGCATATGGATTATAAAGAAACAACAGACATATCCCATAAACAATACAAACACATTGACAGAAAATCCAAAATAAAATATTAATTATTATTTTTAGAGCTTGGCAAAATAGCCAAGAATATACAAGAATCAATTGCACTGCTTTTAAAAACAGAAATATCTATATTTATTTAACATATAAAATATTAAATATCTACAAAATAAAATGGCAAGACACACATTCATGTTCATGAATTAGAAGACTCAATATTACAGAGATGCCAACATTCCATAATTGTTTTATAGATTCTGTACAATTCAATTAAAAATATCACAAGAATTTTTTTAAAGAAATTGAGAATCTGTTTCTAAACTCTTCCTGTAAGGTAGAGTAGTCAGAATTCTAAAGGTATCTCTCCATTTTTTCCTGCTCTAATTCCTGGGACTAGGATTATGATATCACACCTATGATTATGTTACATGGAAAAAGTGTTTTGTAGATGTAATTAAGGTTATTAATCAGTTGCCTTCAAGTCAATCAAAAAGGTGATTATAATCTAAGTACACTACCATCTTATAAGCAAAAAGTTTTATTTTTCCTTTTGGGTAGGTGGGTGGGTGTGTGTGTGTGTGTGTGTGTGTGTGTGTGTGTGTGTGTGTCCTTAGCAGAAGAAGAAAACAGAGATTTAAAAGCCTGAGGTGCATTGACTGTTGCTGATTTGAAATTGGGAAAGGTTAACTTGGAAAGGACCTGAGCAGCCACTGTGAGCTAAAAGCAACCATCAGGCCACAACTGGCAAAGAAATTGGAGTCTTACTAATATAACCACAAGGAAAGAATTCTAGTATCAATGAGCATGAGCGTGGCAGGCAGATCTTCCCCCAGAGTCTACAGCTGAGAACTCGGCATGGCTGATCCCTAGATTTTAGCCTTAAGCGGAGAACCATCAGGCCGTTCTGGACGTCTGACCTATAGAACTATGAGCTAATGAATGCGTGCTGTTTTCAACCAATAAGTTTATACAGAATAAGGAAAATCTAATTCAGAAGTGCAGTGGTTCAAACCCTGAAAAAACACTTCTGAATAAAAAGAATAAGATGGGATTGGAATAGCCTTACCAGAAATAAAGATAATTATAGATCTATAATAATTAAGAGAATGTGATCATGTGACTAATGGAACTAAGGAGAATTCTTAGAAACTGACTCCTTGATATTTTGAAATTGCTTTTTATTTCAGGTGGTATTATATAACTCTGGGGAAAGGAGAATTAATTCAATAAGTAGCATAGGAACTATTGTTTGTTTACTCATACTGGAAAAATAATCTAGACTTCTTACTATACAGAGAAATCAACCCTAGCTAAATAAAAATTCTAAATGTTAAAAGTCAAAACTGTAAAGTTTTGCAAAGAAAATGTATAAGAATATCTTTATGACCTCAGAGAAGAAAAGAAGTTCTCAAACAAAAACTGCAAAACACCATAAAAAATATATAAAGCAACCATGTTAAAACTACAGCACAGCAAAACAGCTACAGAAACAAAACCTTATATTCCTCAAAACATCCCTTAAAGAAAATGAAATAAAGCTATAGATGGTAGAATATATTTACAAAAGTATAACTGAAAAACTTTTACTATTCACAAAAATAAAATAGAAAATTAGTAAGAAAAACACTAGCAAGCCAATATGTTTTAAAAAGGTAAATGATGACCAGATATTTTAACAAATAGAAAAAATAAACGTCAAAAATATATTCCCCCACTGTCATAAAAGATATGCAAATCAAGATGAAAACAATATCTCTATTTCTTTCGTGCTTAAGAAGTTTGCTTGGAAGTCCAGAGATCACAAAATATAATTACCTAAACTGTCACGTCATTATTATAAGATTTTGGCTTTACATTTACCAATATTTTGTCTACTGCATTGGCAAAACATAAAATAAAATAAAAATCAAGAAATACAACAATATTAAGTACTGGTCAGGTTGTGGGTCAACATAAACTCATATACACACAACAGATGAGAATAAAAATGGATACCACCACTTTGAAAAATAACTGGACATTATTCTGAAAATTTAAAGATACTTATACTGTAAGGCCCAGAAATTCCATCATTAAAATACGTCAATGCACTTTTGCAGAGATCTCCCTGTACAATTTATTTTGCTATATCACTGCCTTCTTTTCCTTCACTCGAAGCACAAGAGCCTTCTCTTTGCCTCTGCTCATGTTGTTCTTTATTCCTTTTTTGCTCTTATTCTTTCCTTTTCTCCCCCACTTTCTGTGCCCATCTCCTAGTATACATTAAAAATGACTAACTCCCCAAAAGAAGTACTCATTCTTTCAAAAAAAAAAATTTACTGAGTAGCCACTAATGTGCCAAATATTCAAAGCACAATGTGGACTAAATTAGCATTTCTCCTACCCTTGTGTTTTTTGCTTTCCCAAATTGAGTAGGTGGTCGATGAGGAGACAGAGAATAAACAAGCAAATCAAGCAAATTCGGATTGTTCTGAGGGAGAAAAGTAAACAGTATTACCTGATCTGATAAAAAATTCAATTGAAGTAGAAATCTGTATTAGATACAATGTATCCTGAGATGGGCCTGTTTAGTGTATCCTTCCTTAATACACTAAATTTCATATGTGTGTAACTACATGTGTGTATTTGTATGTGCATATATATATGTATAGTTGACCCCTGACCAACACGGGTTAGAATAGCATGGGTCCAATTATATGCAGATTTTTAAAAATAAATATTGTAAATGTATCTTCTCTTCCTTATGATTTTCTTAACATTTTCTTTTCTCTAGCTTACTTTATTGTAAGAATATAATGATACACAAAACATAGAAAATATGTGTTGACTGCTTCTATAATCGGTCAGCCTTCCCAACAGTAGGCTATTAGTAGTTAAGTTTTGGGAGAGTCAAAAGTTATATATAGATTTTTTACTTAACGGGTGGTCAGGGCCCTTAATCCCCGCATTGTTCAAGAGTCACTGTACACACGCACGCACGCACGCACGCACGCGCACACTCTCTCTCTCTCTCTCTCTCTCTCTCTCTCTTCTTTCCTATTCAAGACTCTAAGGTTCCATACATCACAGCCTATGTTTGATTCATCGTTTTAACAGCTTCACTTCGTAGCCCAGTACTTCACCAGCTACTCAAAGGGCATGGATAAATGCTACCAGCTGAACAAACTTGTGTAGATCATGTCACTAAGTAACTTCTCCTGTATTGCTAAGGTTATGGCAATTCAAGCTGAGCTTAGTTGGAGCTATTCTGCCTTTTCCACCACTCTCTTCCTTTCACAAAAGCCTCATTGCCCCCTTGTCTTCCTGTTAACTGATTTGGAGGATGTGGCTATTTTTCATGAGAAATTTCTGTGACACCTACGCAGACTTTGAGAATCCAAAGACAGATTATAAATTAAGGTCGGGGACCAGCAACTTCTGGTCAGTGAACCTATATAGAGGAAACATTTTTTTATTGCTTATGCTACTTAAT
>NW_011888811.1:3595983-3598455 GCF_000151845.1 Pteropus vampyrus
TAGCCCAGTACTTCACCAGCTACTCAAAGGGCATGGATAAATGCTACCAGCTGAACAAACTTGTGTAGATCATGTCACTAAGTAACTTCTCCTGTATTGCTAAGGTTATGGCAATTCAAGCTGAGCTTAGTTGGAGCTATTCTGCCTTTTCCACCACTCTCTTCCTTTCACAAAAGCCTCATTGCCCCCTTGTCTTCCTGTTAACTGATTTGGAGGATGTGGCTATTTTTCATGAGAAATTTCTGTGACACCTACGCAGACTTTGAGAATCCAAAGACAGATTATAAATTAAGGTCGGGGACCAGCAACTTCTGGTCAGTGAACCTATATAGAGGAAACATTTTTTTATTGCTTATGCTACTTAATCGAATTTAAAAATGCTTATGGTAAAAATCATTGATATTTTTCATTGTAATGACAATCTTTGCTTCTAAGTAATTATCTGAATCTCTAACCATTAACACAGAAAGTATTATTACATTTTAAAACTAGTACTGTGTTTTCTATAATTGTTAAGCTCCCGTTCCGTGGTAATAAAACTGCTTTTTAGAAAGTTGATACTAATTTACACACACGTACACACACACTAGTTGTCTATGTTACTCCCAAAACACACAGGGAGGATTTTCATCCTTTTAAAATTTTTGTTGTGTTGGAAGCAAAAAAAAAAAAAAAAAAGAAAAAAGAAAAGAGAGAGAGAGAAACAGGAAAAGAGCTCCTTTTTTAAAAAACAAACTTTCTCTTATGACTGCAGCTGAACTATTTTCTTATGCTCATTACTCTTTTGTGGTTCTTATACTTTGAAATCTCTTTAATACTGTTGACCATTAAAACATTTTTAATGTTCTTACAATCTTTAACTTCCTTCTTTTGGAAAAGATTTACCCAGTTTTTTATCAATTAATTTTCCTAATAATGACTTTTTGATGTATAAACATTTGTAAATTTTAATTCAAGTATAGTTCATCTTTCCCTTTGTGATTGTCTCTGTTACCTTCATACCTGAAAAGTTTGTTTATGCTTAGAAGTTTACAGATCACAGCAAGTAATTATCTAAATTGTCATTTCGTTATTATAATATTTTAGCTTTACATTTACCCTACATTGACTTTCCATCAGTCTCTGACTTTGTTTCTCTCTTAAATTTATCTTGGTATATGATGTGAAATGAGGATCAAAATTACTGTTCTCTTCTAAAGTCAGACAATATGTTCAACATCATTTATTAGGTAATCATTATTTTACAAATGGTTTGTGATATTTTCTTAATTTTACATATGCTAAATTCATCTACATATGCCCACAATATAGACATTTCTGAGTTTTCTAATCATTCTTACATATTTGTCTGGATGTTCTTGTGTATACTTCTGTTCAATGTATTGTGTCTTCATCACATGGTCAATATTTATAATATACTTTAATATATTTAAAAGCATTTTACAATACATACAAAGTAAGTTTAGAGCCACTGAAATTATGTTTCTCTTTTATGCCATGCTAGTTATTTTTTAATGGCTGATTTTAAAGAGAGCTGGCATTTTAGATAATTTTATCTTTTTTTTTTTTTTTGCAATTCTCTCCTCAACTAAGTCATGTATTTAATTATTGTCACTAGGGATTAGACGTAATTATTTTCTAAAAATTTTTTGACAGATTTTTAAATAATAATTGTTAAGTCCTTATAACATATAGCCCTAAAAACAATTCTTCAGCAGGCAAAGAATCACTAAATTAAACTTACATCGGTTAAACTTATAAGTTTAACGCTAGCTTATAAAACAACTTAATGTTTTACTTAAGATCTAAAGTATGCCCCTAAATAGGTTACTCAAAGCCTACGGTAACTCTAGTAGTACTTTGGCATTCGTGCCCAGAATGTTTTAAAAATCGCTACCATGCCACTCCAATATTTTCCACTATAATGATTGTCTATAGTGCTAAGGGAAGACTGAGCAGAACTGAGTGCCTGTTAAATGCACTGTTTCACATTTAGACTATTCCTTGGAAGAAGAGAGAATTAAGTGGGGAAAGGGCTGGTGGGAATGAAACTAAGGGAGCTGAGGAAGATAAGAAAATGACAGGCACGCAGAAGTGAGTTAGAGAGGTGGGCTTTTGAAAGGAACTGAGGAGATGTCATCCCCAATACTATGTGTGTCTTTCACAACTTCGGACATCCATGCCCATCCTGGGAGGGGAAGAGAATTAGAAAACTGAGCATAGTACCTTGTTTGTGTGGATGTTTTATTCTAACAAGGAGTGCTTCATTTAAATATAATGCTGTTTGCTTTGTGCAACACTGAAACTGAAACATTTGTAAAGGTTTCTTTGTACTGTTTCTAATCTATAATTTAACAGATTTGTTCCACCAGAACAAACATTTGCTGAATGTCATGGAAATGGTTTTGCAAAGTATAATGTCAGCAAGATCGCCCATGAGCACGACAGTGGAACAAGGCAGCACCTGTATGC
>NW_011888811.1:3598505-3604740 GCF_000151845.1 Pteropus vampyrus
TAAATAGGTTACTCAAAGCCTACGGTAACTCTAGTAGTACTTTGGCATTCGTGCCCAGAATGTTTTAAAAATCGCTACCATGCCACTCCAATATTTTCCACTATAATGATTGTCTATAGTGCTAAGGGAAGACTGAGCAGAACTGAGTGCCTGTTAAATGCACTGTTTCACATTTAGACTATTCCTTGGAAGAAGAGAGAATTAAGTGGGGAAAGGGCTGGTGGGAATGAAACTAAGGGAGCTGAGGAAGATAAGAAAATGACAGGCACGCAGAAGTGAGTTAGAGAGGTGGGCTTTTGAAAGGAACTGAGGAGATGTCATCCCCAATACTATGTGTGTCTTTCACAACTTCGGACATCCATGCCCATCCTGGGAGGGGAAGAGAATTAGAAAACTGAGCATAGTACCTTGTTTGTGTGGATGTTTTATTCTAACAAGGAGTGCTTCATTTAAATATAATGCTGTTTGCTTTGTGCAACACTGAAACTGAAACATTTGTAAAGGTTTCTTTGTACTGTTTCTAATCTATAATTTAACAGATTTGTTCCACCAGAACAAACATTTGCTGAATGTCATGGAAATGGTTTTGCAAAGTATAATGTCAGCAAGATCGCCCATGAGCACGACAGTGGAACAAGGCAGCACCTGTATGCTCAAATACACAGACCCACCCACAAAATGGGCAATGTTTCAGAGACAGTGTCACAGCCATGATTGTATTCTTTAAACACTTTATTTTTTTTCTATTCTTAAGACATGCCCTCAAACTCTTCCTCATAGTCTGCACAAACAAGGGGCATTAATCACACAAGTCGCCATGCCCATTTGTCCAGAATTGTTGCCTATGATCCATCCTTTGAATAACTTACACTCCTGACCTTTCTGATCAATAAGACGAACGATAAAGGCAAAGGCTGGTGGTTTACAACTTCGTAGAAGTTGCCATCTCCTCCGAGTAGTTAAAATAAATAATTCCTTTAGTGTTATTCATTGCCTCCTGCAAGCGATATTTGTATGTGCGTAGGAATGAGATGTAGTGCATCTTCTTACCTTTGATGTTTGGTCTTGTATTGGGGCTGCTCTTTGACAGGCTTTCGAAAGCCCCCTACTATGAATGTCGAGTTAAGTACCCTTATGAATATGCATGAATATAAACCTCATATACTCATTTTAGTGGCTACTCACTGTGCTGGGTTGCCCTGGAAGCCATTCCAAATGGGTCTGATTTCGCGTTTGAGATTCTTAATAGTGGTAATTATCTGTTGCAGTCATGCAGTAGCAAATATGATGCGTGTTAGAGATACTTTAAAAAATAATAATAAAAACGACTAAAGATGCTAATTCTCACATTTTAGTTCCTACAGGGCAATTAGCCCCTAGTAATGATGTTTATATTTATATGCAAATGTTTCAGGAAAAATGAATCTTAACGGAGACTTCATATCAATACTATTGGGAGATGAGAACATTCCATCTGTCTGTGGAAAATGCCTGCCATTAGCTCTACATGTAGCCTATTTCTGTAATAGAAACTATTTAATCTTAAGTAATTCATTCTTCATCTTGTGTTATTCTCCCTTCCTTCTGTTCTTTTATTAAGACTCTTAACTAATGTACAGTATGTTTGGCTCTTCAGGGCCTACACATAGGTGACTTGCCACATTTTCTTCTGATCATCATCTGTTCTTTGAATTATTACCTAATATGCTCACCATTCCTCATTTCAGGATAATAGCTGAGTAACGAAAGCAGGCTTCTCAAGGGGCACTGACTCATTACTATCCTCTGTTTTAGGAATTAGTACAACTAGCAAAGACAGAAATATAATAAAGCAGCAAAATTTCGAGATACAGCTCTAGCTTTTGACTTGCTTCTGGACTATACATGTGGAAACTAAGGCTTACAGACGATTCAGGATTCTCTGTTCAATCTGGAAACAGATTGGAAACAGGCTCAGTCTATAGCCAACCACTATAATGCTCTTTTGACTCCAAGACAATCTCTTAATAGAAAGGGTCCTTTAATGACAAATCAATTTTTCTATACTCTTTTTGTTTTCACAAGACATTTAAAACTATCATTTAGCAAATCAGTTACTTATACAGTGTCACTGAATATACAGCTTATCTAACATATGTTCATTTGCAGATGAATAAAACATATATCCATTATAGTAGCCCCTCTTACCTGTGGGGATATGTTTCCAGACCCCCAGTAGATGCCTGAAACCACAGATAGTACCAAACCCTATGTAAACTACTATTTTTTTTTTATGTACGTATGTATCCAGGGCAAAGTTTAATTCGTAAATTAGGCACAGTAAAAAAATCAATAACAGTAATGTATAATAAAATAGAGCAATTAGAACAAATCTACTGTACTAAAATAAAAGTTATGTGTATGGCTTTGGGGCCATTATTAAGTAAAATAAGTTTTGCTTAAACACAAGCACTGTGATACTGTGACAGTTGATCTGATAACCAAGGTGGCTACTAAGTGACTAAATGCTGACTAGCGTATACAGCATAAATGCCCTGGGTGGTGGGATGATTCATGTCCTGGGTGAGACAGAGCAAGAAGGTATGAGAGTTTATCATGCTACTCAAAACAGCATGCAATTTAAAACTTAGAAATTGTTTATATCTGGAATTTTCCATTTAATATTTTTGGACCGTGAGTAACTGAAGCCACAGAAAGCAAAAGTGTAGGTAAGCGGGGGACCATTGTATTTCTTTTAAGAATTGTTGCTCATCACATGTTTTAAAGATCAGCAAAAAATAGTTTCATTTTAGCTATCAAGAACAGGGAATCTCTATATTCATAATTACATCAAATGAAATTGTTAAACTGAATACAGAACTCTAGAGGACTACCCAATACTGTAAAAGCGCTTAAGATTTCAAATTTTGTTTAGGATAATGAGAAAAAAGAAAACAAAATCAAAGAGCAGTTTAGTAAGAAAACTGTATTATATTTATACCATCTCTATAGTAGAAATTCCTTTAAGAATAGTAACATGTAAAGGCAAGGGTAGAATTTGGTGAATCTGGAGTACTTAACCAGATGCAGATATTTTGTAACTACCCACAACTTTCCATATTAATAGATGCACCCACTTGACATCTGTGTATACATTTTTCCCCTTTAACCTAGAACAAACAAGTAAGGAAGCCACTCCAGAATTTCTAAATGAGAACCAAACTGACAAAAATAACAACATATTTCAAAACACAGATGCTCATTGTCACTCACAGTCAAAATTTGGAATGAAGGAGTCTGGGTAAGGGAGAAATTCAGCATCCTGCCAGTGGAAAAATTTCATTAGAATCTCTTGAGATTTATCTGTCACTCTGACAGGATAATTTGATTTTAAATTCCATCACTGCTAGCCCTAATTTTTAAAATTAAATCGAAAAAAAAAAAGTGACTTCTTTTTCTCTCATATAATGAATAATAGGATAATATAAATCAAAATCGAGGGTATCATTAATCAGAAATTACAGGAAAAAGGTCTGAACAACTTCAGGGTTTGAGGGAACGGGAAAAGTTCCCCTCCCTTTTTCTCACCCACCCTACATGGAATCAGAGTGAAGATCAGTTAGAGATCCCTTATGAAGTTGAATTAAGAGCATCAAAAGTTTTCTTATCAGTGCAGAATGTTAATACTTTCTCAAAACATCTGGTCTCTTTCAAAAGAGCAGCACTTATTCAGCCCCACACTGAGCCCATTTCATGTATTTCTATCATAATTCATTCCTGAATGAGAGTTTTTCAGACAGTAGACAAAACATAGGGAAATGTCATAAACATGCCCTTACTTTTAGGTGTAATAGCACCTAAAATCATATAAATCTTACAAAAAAATCCAGTCACTTCTCTTCCACTTTTTCAGTAAAAAGACAAACAATGAAATGGCAGTGATGGATGAAAGTAATGTCACTTTCGGAAGATCTACTAGAAAAGCATCACTTGCTTTTTCTATTGTGTCTCTGTATAGCACCTCAGAATCCAGGCATTCTCAATCAAACAACTCATTAAAAAGAACAGAATTACATCCTGACCAAAAGGAGCAGAGTGACATATCTTGAGAATTGCTTTTTACATTTCCAGGTGACACACTTCATACACTTTCCAAATATTAAAATTTCTAAAGAATGAGAACTTAATGTCAACCTGCTTGTTAGGGAATCGGGTTCATGAAAGGTGAGCAGCAGAATTTTTTAATATGGAGTCGAGAAGTCAGAGGCTCTTCTCTCTTAGCCTCTTCATTTAGCAGAACCAACTCTGATTGGCTCACCTTCCAACAGAGTTCTCTCTTGTAACATTTACTTTCTCTTTAGGGAGCTAAGTTTCTCATGCCCGGTACCTGTCGCTCTTGAAGTCCTACTTCCAAGTTTCTCCCTGCCACATTCCTTCTTCTAGGTAAATGAATAAAGAGACAAACTATATTCCATTACTTATTAAAATATCACTGTGGCTTCCTAGGAAAAAGCCCAACTACAAAACAGCCTCTCCCTTAATTGAAAGTTAGAACCAAAATGCTTCATACGATTTAATATTTGTAACTTTGGGACATCCTGGCTCTACTGTTTGGGACATTAAGATACTGAAAAGTTTAGTATGTTTATATTCATCAAAAAGTGGTCATACTTTGTATTTGGTAACCTAGGCAGCGTCTAAAGCCTTTTGACAAAGCTTTTCAATATTTAATAGGTATGTACTTAGACTTCATATATATACCTTATATGTGCCAACGTGTGTTGGCACATGTGTTTGTCTAATGTATAACATCTCATAAAGTGGTAATAGCCATGAAATTATGAATTAAGAAAATTCAAATGAGAAATATGAATTAACTTTACTCCTGCTTATCAAATTCAATAAGCATTATTTTTAAAATAATGGCTTATTATATCATCCAGGCTTTAGAAGGCTAAGGCAGGCACTTACCTTGCAAATTTATTGCAATTCCTCACAAGCCTGATTCCTCACCAGCAGTGTAGCTTTAGTAACAACTTCCCACCTGTCACAAAGTTAAAATTGGGATAGTTTTAATATAAAATAATGTTTTCAAGTTTTATATTCATTTAACCAACAAACTTAAAACTATAAGTACCTGCACATAGGATTTAGGGTGTTAAATCATCCTCCATAACCTTTTATTATTTTTTTTCCAGGACCACTGTCATATGTAATAAAACACAAATAATGGAAAAGGAACATGAAAAAATTACATTAAGATAAATACTCTTAAAATGCCTTTATCAGAGATGCTCTTGTTTTCAAGAAAGAACTACTCAAAGATTTCACCTTCACCCTGAACAGAACTATGACAAGCCAGTCAAGGTCCACCGAATCCAATTAGAACAGTTTTCTGGGAAAAGAATTATGATTCCTGACAATATTAGGGCAAACTATTGCAAGCTGTTTTAACTTTAAAGAGGGCAGTGGTAGCTACAGTCATCTTTAGTCTATGGCTTAAAACTCTGTCATCAAGCCATGACAGGCAAAAAATATTTGTCAGGCTCTACTGGAACTAGTTGTTCTGCCCTACACGTCTATAGATTGTTTTTATTCTGTCACATAAAATCAGGAGAGTGTTTAGGGGTTAGAAAAATTCAGAGCAATGGGCAGAGAACTCACCGTTGTCTGTTATAACTTAAGAAGAGGTGATGTTCTGTGAATATCATGAAAAAGAACTTACAAGATCCACCAACTCAGAGACCTGAGAGTTACCTATTTCCTTCTCACCCCATCAACTCTTCAGTAAACCCTGAGAAATCCACCTCCTACATGTCTCCCTGTTCGTGCCTTCTATTATACATTTTCTGCCATTACTCCCATATTCTGACATTGAACCCTAGCAAAATCCTACTTAGCCGTCACTCTTACTTAGGCCTCTCTCCAGTCTGCACTGTACTCTGTCAGAAGCACCTTCCGAAAACGCAAATATAAACATGCCAAACTTTGACTTATTTTATATCAATAGTTCTTCTTTCTGAGATCCTTAAAAAAACAATATAATATCCTTTATGACCTGGCTTTTGCCTATTCTGCAGACTCATCTTGTATCTGCTACCCTTTCCCACTTTATTTAGAGCTCCAGCAATGCCAAACTCCATATAGTTTATAGTCACACTTTACATATAAGATTCAATCTGCCTTTTAATCCACCTAGAAAAGTTCATTTAAATTCTTTAAGTTCTTTAAAAATAAATAAGTAAATAAATAAATA
>NW_011888811.1:3605445-3609363 GCF_000151845.1 Pteropus vampyrus
AGGAAAGAGAGGGGGAAGGGGAGGGGAAGGGGAGCGGGAGCGGGATTGCTTTATTGCTGAAAGCCCAAAGGCCACCCAATTATACATAGGTAAGTTCAATATATAAAATTTTTTTGTCCTTGGATTTAATCCCCATAGGTTCTACTAGACAGATATTTGTTCCCATCAGGTTAATATTTTCACAGCTAATATTTGGTAAATAAAATCAATGGAACATCTGTCCTGGGTTTTGTCTGTCAATGTTCAAGAGAGTCGAATGGGGTGAATCACATAATTATACCAATCCCTTCACTTGTTATCACATGCTGGACATGAAGCCCTAATATCAATATAAATTGCATTTGATCAATATGCAGGAGGAATGCAAAGGCGCTCTCAGGTTTTTCTAATGCTCTTTTTTACCTTTCAAAATTGAGTGGCTTTATATAATCCTCCTAAAACTTCACACCTCACACCCCTTCAAAACCCGATGCTCACACATGTTAGCATTAGAGGAAGGCTTATTAAAGACCCCCATCGGAACTGTGGCCTATTCATTTTCTATGTAAACCATGGGGTTCCTGTGCAGACAGTGATGTGCCAACACGAACCCAAACAGCTGCTGTACTAAAGCTGCTCTGAGTGCAGGTGGGGAAACAGCTTGTGATATTAACAAGACTAGATCCTTCTTGTGGCTTTCTATAGCCTTTATTTAAAATACAGAAAAATGCTTTCAAAGACTTATTTATAACTGTATCAAGCACAGATTGTACCAACATTATGCTGCAATAAGCACATGTGTTATTCATGCTGATATTAAGTAATTTTTTCTTTTTTGAATAGCCAAAAAGAGAAAAAAAAACGTTTCCTGAGGATGATTTCAGATAGGAGCTACTAAAACCATATCAGTGTAGCTAACTTGGGTGAAAATAGCTTTTTTGGAAATTTAAAAAAAAAATCATAAAAACAAACAAACGAAAAGATTCAGTGTAAACAGAGAAATTGAGACATGAGAAACAATTTTTTTTAAACAAAGGTTTTTATAGATATCACAGCTGTTACATGTATTTTTTTCTCCTTCCTATAAAGATCATAATTAAATTAGATTCAAATGATCTACATCACAATGAGCTTGTATTTTATTTTTTTTTCTTTTTTAACTCCTATAAGCTTTAGTAGAGTTCTTAATTGTGAAAACTTATTATTTTCTCCGCAGTGTTAGTAATCTCCTGTGTGTCACAGCCTTTGTTAAGTTTTATGGCCAACATACAATGTTGTTTTTCAGGAATGCATACTTCTTTGGGAAGCCACAAATATCCATTAATTGTCGATGAGAATGAAAAGTGGCAATAATAATAAGTGGTTAGGGCCAAAGAATGCAGGCTCGGCCACAAATTCACTTAAAGTTTTGGCCTCAGTTTACTCATCTTCAACATGAGGCTCAAAATATGACCTGTCACATAAAGTTGCTGAGAAATAATGGAGCTGTTACAAACAAGGCACTTAAAAATGATTAGCAACATAATAAGCATTCAGGAAAGAAAAAAAGTTATTTTTCTATGGTAATTTGTAGGAGGTGGAGTTATTTGGGGATGGCACTGACTAAAGAGCTATACGAAAAAATAATTATTTGCATTCAGAGCACTGAAAATATTTAATAATTAAAGAGGAGAAGGGGCATCTCATGTCTAGGGAAAATACCGAGCGAAGTTGTAAAACTATGAATGAGCAAAAGATGTGTTTTACAAAGTGATAGAGTCATTGGAGATACATTTGAAAGGAAGAAATGAATTTTTAGGAAGTCATACAAGGTTGGTAAATTAATATCAAAGAGGGACATAAATGAATAGAGTGAAGGGCAAAATTCAAATGATTTTCTATCTAATATTTTTATACTCAATTATTTTAACCCTACAATAAAACTTGAATAATTTTTACTGACATCATTACTTCAGTTGACATTTCGATTATATTCACTCCTGGCTCAAAACAAGGAGTTGTCCAGTACTCTATTCCACATATTCACGTTGCTTTAATTCTGCTGAATTTCCGTAATATGCCCCTTTTTCTACAATTTGTCTTTTATTCCCTTCTTTTAAACAAATGCATTTTTGTATTTGGTCATTCCAAAATCTTGAATGTCTATCTTAGCCTAAAAAATATTTGTGTGTGTGTGTGTGTGTGTGTGTACACATACATATGTGCATATACACACACATACACTCTCTCTTGGGTTTAACTTTTCAAGGGAAATATGGTTTACTGTTGAGTATTTCTTGGTTTTAGAGTTTTAGGCAATAATATATTCTCTTTAAGTATCAGTTCTCTAATTTTAGAAAGGTTAAAAATAATGGCTGATTCATCTGCAAGTGGCAATGAAGATAACAAGTAACATCAAACCTAAAATTAATCCAAAGTATGATATATATATATATATATATATGTATATACACACATATATATATATATATATATATACACATATATATATACACACACACACATATATATATATAAATATATAGTTATTATTTTATTATTCTTAATGGCATTGCTTTTTAAAAAAAATCTTTAGGAGAAAATTTTCAATAAATCTATTAGTCAAAATAATGGTTGAAATATTTTTAAAATGGACAGCTAAGCCAACCAAAATTACATCCTTAAAGAAAGCTCGTCTTATTATTGGGAAATATTAATTTACTCTATTCTTCTTATATAAAGGAGTAATAATTATTTCAATACTTGAACCAAATATTCTCAAGATGAAAATATTATTTTAAAAATTACAGTGGAATTATATTAAATTTAAAATCGAATGAAAGTAATTGTCAGAATACTAACTTTTGACATTATTGATTGGAAATTTTAAAATTATAAAATAAAATATTTAGATGGAATTATTAATACTTTGTATTTTACTTGGATACATTTGTTTTGTCAAATTATTTCACTATTGAAATTAATTGCAAGTATTAGATCCTAAAATGAAGCTATTTTAGTTTATTTTAGACACCATATGGTGTTATGTCACTTATGCAAAATCATATTATACTTTATGGTATTAGACCTGATGCCTATTATGTAGATTAGGTTAAAATAAATGGAGATAATTCCACTTTTTCTAGGCATGAAATATTGGGAAGTGCAAAGCCTGCCTAGAGAATAAATATAATATTCTTTGAATAATAACAACAACAACAACAAAAATCTTATAAAGTAGGCTTTAGGTCTTCAAATTTCATTACAAACAATGCAGCCAGGAGACAAAGAAACTGGGTTTGTACTTTATTAGTTATTTTCTACTAAAAGGAATAAAGTGCTTGGTTGTTTATTTTTCCTTCTCAAATATTTAAATAATTGCACATAACATGGTTAATAAAAATATGCTTAACATAGAAAATTAAAAAAAAAAGCAGACTGAGCCATCAAATTAAGAAAACATTTAAAAGATTTACTAAGGTTTTGGTTATTTATAAATTAACACTAACTTCTAGAAAGATACACAAGAAAAGTTGTAGTAGTTGAATTAGAGTTCATTAGGCAGTAATTTATTTTATATTTTTTCTCTATCATATGAACATACACCATGTGCATTATTATCAATAATAGAATTAATTTACCATGTGTCACTGCATAAGTGAAGACAGCAATACAAAATTTGAAGGATTGCTAATATTGTAGTTATTTGTACCAAGTAGAGGAAGTGGACACTTTTATACAGTGTCGATGAAGTCTAAATCGATATAGCCTTTGAAACACACATACATTATGAAATAGCCTTCTAAGTCTTTGAATTTCACCAAGGGAAATACTGAAATGTATAGATATAAACAAGGATGTGCAAGAATGTTTACAGCAGTACTGTTTAAAATAACCAACAATTAATAAAATAAAATAACCAATAATTTAGAAAATGTTCAAATGTTAATCAAAGGAAAT
>NW_011888811.1:3609413-3638622 GCF_000151845.1 Pteropus vampyrus
AGATTATATAGGACTTTATTTCCTATATGTTTTATATTGCTGACTCTTTTCTAATGAGGAAAAAACAAAAAATAAGAAATAAACAAAACCTTCTCGAAATAATTTTAATACATTTATTTGTAATTACTCTAATATCCTCGATTTAGCTTCATTCATTCCAGACTATCCATAGAGTACCTGGGGAAAATGATTAATCTCTGTTTACAGAAATCGGTTCACTTTTTTTTCGAGGAAGGAGGAGGGAAACACATAAGCATTTAATGTTTTGCTTGTGGGTTTAGGCCTAAAAATGATAAAGAGGGAAGAAGAGAGAATGTAATGAAAAATTATTGTCTATGAGGGTGTCATACTCGATCTTTTAGAAAAGGGAGAAGAGACAGTTAATGATAAAATAACAAACAGAGCCTCCCTCACCATCATCTGTAGTTTGCTTTTCCCCTTTCAGCATGTTAGTAACCTAATATAAATGTAAGAATCACATTACATATCAAATTAATTCAGAACATGACGGGAAGGGCAGATAAGTGGCTGTTTTAGAAATGAATAGAGTTCATGAATAGAGTTCATGAAGTATTTAATAAGTATTGATCATGATTTCACCAGGGGGTAAACTGCTCTCTGCTACTTAGTTAAGTACTTTTGAAAGCTGCATCAACTGTGAGGTCAGTGGTTCAATACCCAGTCATGAGTTATTGGCTCAACAGATTTCTTGAAATCAAGTCAGAGATTCTTCTCAATCTCTCTCCCCTCCCGCCTCTCCTCCCCCATTGGCTACTAAATCTATTTGGGAATTTAAAGATTATATATTTGAATTTAGGGCATGGGGTCGGGGTCATCACTGACAGTTTCTGTATAATGGTATAGAAATGAGCCTATAATTTGCTGTTGCCTTCAATAGGCAAAAAGAAAGATATTTCCTGCAGATATTTTAAAACCCTCAAAAAGCCACTTTGTGAAACGATTCTATCCTGGTTTTCCTTCTCTCACTCTTGATAGATTTTGTTTTCACTCTCCCTATTTTCAGTTTTTACAACGATATCATAGCGTCTCAGAATAACTATGAGAAAGATCTTAGGCTCAACACTACTTCTTTTGTTAAATTTTTAAACTGTGTACTTATATGTCAATCTCTTTGGATCTCACTTTTCTATCTGGGATTTGATGCTTATCAGACCCAAAAGCTGAATGAACAGAACACAGCGATTTATATCCTACACTTCGAAATGATCTGTGAAAGAATTAGCTAATGTATTAACAACTTTGTAGTCTCTATTTTCCTGTTCTTCATTATGGGCTTCCAGATTGGCACATCTAATTAGAAATCTGAAAACCATTTTTAAATTGAAGAGAGTGGAAAAATCTTGGGAGTTTTTTTTTTTTTTTTCATTTTAAGTGACCCTCGTGCTATGGTCCATGACACTACTGCTTGGAAGCAGTCTTTAGTCTTTAAAAGGTCTTGTCTTAACTCCATCAATGTACTTCCCAGATGATCAGAATAGTTGCACTTATCCCAATGCTTTCATGTAGTTTATAGATATAGAAGATATTTTCCTAAAACCTGATATTAAGCCAACTGGATCTCACAGATTTTTTTTTTTTTTTTTTGAAGTAAAGCCTGTGCTAATGTGGGAGTGTGTAAATACAATGATAACATGATCAATTTTACTACTGTTACTTCGACTGATAGAGTTCAAATTTGGGTTAATTTGCCTAATGCCTCAAATGCATACTGGTCACAGTTATAATCATCATCTCATTTTTCATGTGATCAAGATGAGGGATAGCAATAACCTGGCATTTTCAAGGAGCAGACCTAGGAAAGGAGGTCCTATTCCTCAATCTCTACCTAGTGCTTTCTGTCTTGAAATGAATACTGAACACAACATGATTTCGCTTATTTTCAAGTTTACTATGGAGCTAATAAAAGGTGAACACAGTGTAAATGTATGTATGCTTTAGTGTTAAAGTATACAGATGAAACTAATTGGATTTTGTTAACAAAGGTCACCATAAAAAAATTAATTTAAAACTATATATATATATTCAAAACGTATCTTAAGTCCTAAAATGCCCTTAAGCAATGGTATCTACCATGTTGCATCACTTCATTCTTTCATTTTGGCTGTGATTTCCTTCAAAAACAATTCCCTATGTATGGCTCATTAGTTCAAACAGCACAGCTCTCAGAGGAAAACATTCATTTCACATGTGAATGCTGTTTATTTGTATATTAACCATTTCCTTAATGAGTTGCATACAAAGTTTTTGAACAATAAATAAAACACGTGCACATATTTACATTTTCCTTCTAGTTCTGGTTAACAGAGGTCTCCTACCCTCACTCAGGCATCGGCTGTCCCTTTAATAAGTCAGATGAGGATTTCTGTAAATTTTCAAAATTACATAGTGATAAAACAATTTCAAAGTGAAAAATTTAATCCAACGGTCACAAGGCAGGCACTATGTAGCAAGCGAATTAAATGTTCTCCGTAAAAATGTTCTCCTTCCCACTAAAAATTCCAAAATATATTTTCTAGCAATGTAACAAATAAATTTTAAAATATCCCTTGGACAATAACAAGGTAAGGTTATCAAATATTGTTGTTTAATGTAGAAGAGTACTGAAAAGATGCTAACTTTGTTATCCAATAATTAAAGCTACGAAGGTCTAGTTCAAATATTGACATGTATGTCTGCAAAATAGAATAAAAGTCCAGAATTCTATCACTAACAGAAAATTTAAAATATAGAAATAAACACAAGGGGAAGAAAAAAGGACGATATACAACTGGTCTGAGAGAATTTATTTGTTGTCATAGGCATTGCATCTATAACTCACACCATATAATAATAATAAATTTTAGATGGATTTAAAACTTTTCAATCTAATTATTAGGTAATAAAAAAAAAAATGAGCAGGTGCTGAGAAGAGAAAAGAAGGTGATGCAGAAGAAATCCAAGCAGCAGAGTTGTTTTGTTATAACTTCGGAAAAAGCTAGGAAACTATGGCTGCTCTTTGGGTCTCTCTCTGAATTTCTTGGAGAGATTGGGACTCAGAAGGCATAGGTGTAATGGTGGATTTGACTTGAAATGAGAAGTCTGGCTATATATGAACCTCTGATAGGCACTTATCATAAGTAAATTTAGGGTTACTCATTAGAGAAGAGTTACATAGTCCCATGCAATGGAGGGACATTAAATAACGCTGAACAGAGGATAGTTAAATATATTTACACCAAGTGTTTTCCCTTTTGGTTACACACACAATGGAGTTCCCAAATATTCCAGTATATAAAGGAAAGTGTTTTCCCTAAAGCTGTCCTTTAAATTAGAGTCATCATCATCCAGGTCTTTCTAAAATGTCATATATGATAGAGCACAGTCTCAGTTATTATATTTTGAACAGCACACATTATCCAGATGATACAATGGCCTTAAATGATGTCAACAAAGGAAAAATTTTGTACATTTAGATGTCGCTTCATAGGGTTGTTTTAAAGAAAAAGAGTCAAATATATTTAATGTACAGCTGGCAATTTTTTATAGAGAAGTGACCACAATTACAAGTCTAGATACTGTTACTAGTCTTTTCAGGAGCTAGACATATCATAGTGCACATTAAATGTCTATAGTTAACTACTCAGTGATTATGAAAATAAACTTACAGGACTAAACAAGTGAGCGAAGAAACAACCAAATGAACGACTAACGCCAGTTGAAAAAACTGTTCTTTCTGCAATGAATAGTCATGGACCTATTTTAAAAATCAATTGACTGCATTTGTGTGAGCTTGTTACTTGACTCTATTTTATTTCATAGGTCTCTATGTCTGTCTTTATGCCAGTACTATACTGTTTTGATGACTATAGCTTTGTAGTAAGTTTTGAAATCAGGAAGTGTCAGAGCTCCAAATTTATTCTTCTTAGCTATCACTTTATACCTCATATTTCATTTTTATGAATGATTAAGTATACATTTCTTGGAGTCTTAAACCCTCTAGTTTATAACACAGTAACTTGAACAGAGCAGAATTTTTATAAATGGTTGTCAAGTACTGGCTCACTTATTAGCTTTCCTCCTAAATCTAATTTCAAAGTAAATTCTTGTTATAATTCACATTATAAAGTTCCACATTTCTATTTTCATTGTTATATTCTTTAACAAAATAATCTTAATTTTTATATTTCACAAATGTTTGAGCTTATAGTAAAAGCACTGATTGAGTTATGTTATTTTATGATGTAATATTTGTTTTGAAAAGTCATCGACATCATAAATTAAGGCTAGTTTATTGTTCTTGTGTTTAACGTATTATCCTCTGAGAGATAAAATTAAATACAATATTTACAACAATATTAGAAAAGTATAAAAGCTAAAATAAATTAAAATGTTAAGTTATAAAATTAAAATCCCTGGCAGAGAAGAGTTAAAATACATCAGCAAGGAAGAAGAGACTATTTTTAGCTGAGTTTTAAAGAGAGTTAATGAAATGGAGAGTTCTGGAAGGCAGTTCTAAATGGCAGATGGCCGATAGCGGGAACTGCAGAGCGTCCTGATGCAGTCCTGGCTGTGACGTTCGTAGAGGGAGTTGGGACTGGAGGAGAAGCTTTGGAAGAATTGATTCCAGAGTTTGAAGTGGTTTTAAAAGTGTGTCTATCAAAGTTATATAAAATTCTATGTTATCAGTAAAAAGCAAAACCCTCATGATATATCTTTATATAGAAAAGTTATCCAAAAAAAAAAATAAAAACTTAAGGCATTGTATACGTTGTTAATATTTTATTAACAGCTGACCTTAATGTATGCTTAATGTGTTTGAGGTGCAGGGTTAATGACTTTTTAAGTATTTCCTTGCCAGCCAGAAAACGGTAGAGGTGGACTGGCACCCAGAATGTTCTGAGTCCGAACTGTGCTATCGGTCCCTCTCCTCTACTGTTTCTCTCAGCTATTCGTTGACCGTGCAAAGAAAAACAGCATGGAATTCTTTCTTTTACTGCTATTTTCCATTTTTTTCCTATTTTTTCTATTATTAAAGTTAATATAAACACATTGCTTGTATTTATCTCAAGAGTCTACATAGGGAACATGACAGAAATAAGAATAAAGGGCAAAATAAGCATTTTACTATTCATGCAAGATTTAGGACAATGCAGCTGAAAAAATTCCTACCACAACTTTTTTTTTGTCTCTAAGAACTCATATTTTGAAAAGGGAATTTTTAGAGTAAGATTCTGTTACTGTATAAAATGAAAGTGCTAGGCTTTTTTTTGCTATTCATAGCCTATTTTCAAATGTTTTTTATTTCTAAATCTAAATATATATATTTACACACACACACACACACACACATACACACATTTATCATTAGAAAGTGAATTCAAGAGTAATGACCATTCCGGGGTTTTCTAGTGTTACTCTTTATCATTTTTTCTGAGTCCCTCCCTTCCCAATTAGACAACAGTTTGTTTTGTTAGGTGTGTTCAATCATTAAAAGCTGTCAATGTACAGGGCATTCTACTCATTGCTGTGGGAGTACAAAATCTAAGAATAATTCCTGACCCTATGATTTAGTTAAGAACATGAGACACAAATAAAAGAAAGTTAAATTGCTGAATGTATTGTGCAGATGATAAATGCTTTGAATCCTGAGTGGAGAAAGATTCCTGTGGGTTTCTTCTCTCTGCTGGCTAAAAGTTTGGGAAGCTTGCTTGTGTGTGAGTGTGTATGTGCACATGCACACACACACACACACACACACTCACACACATGCATTTTCACGTTAAATTATATATTTAGCTAAGGCGTTCAGCAGTTCTGTGAATTGGGTACTTACATGTAACTGACAACTAGTACTGAGAATTCTAACAAAATCATGTTTCTGAGAAAGTGGACTTCTTTTAAACTATGTTATTTAAATTTTTTTTTCTTTTCTTAAACTAGAATTTGGAAAATATTCTTAAACTTACTTTCTTAGTAAGTTTATTTTCAAGCATATTACTTGAAAATAAGAAATAAGAGACAGTAAGATACATTTTAAAATAAGATAGGTTTGACGAGAAAATAAAAATTTGTTTCTACCTAATACTCAACATTGATTTACATTAAGTGTATTTTCAAGTGGATTAACCCACCTATGTGTCATATAATTATTAGTCATTCTTTCCTGAATTAAGTTCCATTAGAGAATTTCTCTAGGGTCTGTTCAGGCAGTATTCCTTTTTCTGCTTCATGACAGAAAGATTGACATAGTGAAGGCCATTGCTTGATTAAAATAAATGATAGTCAGTGTATATAAAATCTGAATGTCAGCCTGAGTACTTCTGTGAATATTTCAAAAATATATAATCTTCTCCCAAAGTGAAAATATAAAATTTTATTTACTTAATCCATTTAGGTTTAGCAGAAGTTTATGGTTCATAAACTTTTCAGAATGGAAACAAGTTATTTTTTTCCCCAATGACAGAGCAGATTAAGCAGGTCAAAACCAAGTTCTAGAGTTTCTGTAATTTATTTGGCTCTATCTTTGGAACAACCTCATTGATCCTACTCCCACACCACTAAGTAGGGTCAGTTTAGATCAGAAATCAAGACGTTAATTTTGGCCTCAAGACCCAGTTGGGAATTGGCACTAACTAGACAAGTATCCTTGAGCAAGTAACACGTTTTTATGGGTCTAATTTTTTTTTTTTTTTTTTTTTTTTGCTTGTAAAATAACGGTGCTAGATTATATGATATATGACTCCTAAGAACTTGCACATTCAACATTTCTCTTGGGCAATATTATGAAGAAAGAAATGTACTGCTGAAGTATGAGATGGAAGATAAATGGGGTAAACATTTAAAAATAAAAAAAATATATACTGTAACATGTTCTATTATGCAAGTAAACTATTTTCTAAAAATAAATAAATTTTCAATAAAGAAGCAAGTAAATTCAGCCTTAAGCCACTAGAGACTTTTTTTGTGTGTTAGATGATTTACACACTTTTAAAAGTTACTATTGAATAATAATGAGAGGTATGATATTCTCAATATAAAACTGAAGCTATGTAAAGCAAATCAAAAAGGAAGTATTTTGTTGTTATTTACAAGCTAATGCAAAATCTTCATTCATTCCTTAGAGATTTTAGTGCTTGGTTCGCTGATATCTCTTCTGTATTTGTCATTGAATGATTTTAATAATCACATAAATAATCCTTCCAAAATCCTGGCTCTTGGTTACCTTCCCTTTCCTCTTTAATTGAGTGTTCTCTACTCTCTAGCACACTGTAGCATTACCCGAGTAGTTTTAATCAATTATTAGATTTTTTATTACTTCTATTTCAGGCATTCTACTCTCCATTCATCGCCTCCTATCTTTCAAGAACTTACTTAGCATTATTGCCCAGCTTCAACAATCCTTATTTCTTCGTGGACCCTACAGGCCATTCTCCCAGGACGTGCACACCAACTTTCACCCTTTGTGCCCTAACTTCTGCCCTTAGCCAATTCAACCAAGGTTCATCATCTCTTGTCTCTAGCCTCAACTCTAATATCTCCTTCCCTGTCACTTATATTTGCCTGAAAAATGCCCACACTCTATTTCAATTTAATTCTCTTTTTAGTCTACTCCTGTCATTGAGCAGATGAGTAATACTGGAACGAACATAACCATGTTGACTACATGTCCCCACTGAACACCAAAAAATGTAATTTGAAATAGACCAAAGTTTATCTCACCAACTCAATGATGTAACACTACATGTTTTTTACTTTTTTCTATATTATTTAATTTGGCTTCTTTACATCATTCTGATTAGCATACAATATGTTATAATATCTGCAATTCAAAAATTCTTCTTTCCATGTCATCTCTCTATCAAATCAAATCTTATGAAAGACACAGTTTCCTTTTCCTCGACATACAAGAAAGATTTTATAAAGATAATTATTCATTCTTTGGACTATTTCTTCACTTGCCTTTTGGGATCCTACTCCTTTAGTTCTCCTAGGAACAAGGGCCATCTCTTTTCATTCTCTTTTGTTCTTTTCTCCTCATTTCTCCAATTCTTGCTCCTTATTTTATGGGATCTAATTTAGTCTTGTGACTTTAAATATCATTTATACATGGCAACTCTCAAATTCACATTCCAGCCCACAGTTTTCCCCATACTTGATTATCCAATTTGCCTGTTCACCATCTCCCTTTGGAAGTTTCATTCTAAACCTGGATCATCTGTGGAATCAGTTACCGACAAGCCCATTTCAGTTGCTGAGGTCAGAGACATTGCCTTCATCCCACCTCTTTTTTCCTCCTTCTCACAACCCAGATATCCATGAGCAATTTCTATTAGATCTACCTACAGAACATACCCCAAATCAGAAAACTTCCAACTGTTTTCACTACTGTCATGCTGATTTGTGCCATCATTATTTCTCCTTGGAATTACTGCAAAAGCCTCTTAACTTGTCTTCTATACAAAGCAAAGCAGCCAGAATTATCTTATAAAATTTGCCATATATTTTATTACATAAGAATTAAGGCAAGAATAAAGGCAAGTTAAAACAAAAATATCAACTGAAAAAAAAAAAGTATTTGTATCAAAAAGCCTATTCTTTCTAATATAGTAAGGGCTACTGAAGTTGAAAAGAACCAACAATCAAATTTTTAAAATGAGCAAAGGAGAGGAATAAACATTTAACAGAAAAAAAAATAAAAAACAAAATGCATATGTCTTATATGCATTGATGCTTCTATGCAATGATGCTCAATGTATTTCTCAAACAGATAAATCTAAACTGCAGCCTATGTGGTGGCAAATGAGATTACACATGATGTAAGTTCTCTGAGGGGATCTAGCAATATTTATCAAAAGTATATGTGTATAGCAACACAGAGCAACCTCAGCTCTGAGGGTGTATTCATTTCTGGAAATATAACTTCTTCACATATATGAAATTAAATGGTTAGGTTCTCCTCAGAGAAGCTAACACTTGCCACTCTATCTCAAATCACTTTCTTCAATGGTGCACAAGTATTCTTTCACTGCTAAAAACTATTTTTAAATTAACCACTTGAAGTTGTTTATTAGAAAGATATAAAGCACATCCCTACCCTGTTGATCATTTCAAGGTTTTGTTTCCCTATTTACATACACAACAGTTCTAACATGCCTTGTGGAGGTCTTTATTTCTAAATTCCACTTAGCCCCTATGCTAATTGCTTTTCTAGTATTTTGAAGACTCAGAAGTAGACGATCTGTGGGTATAGAAAGATAAACGATCCACAACTACATTGCTGAGGGAGCATCAGATCTAGTGGAAGAGCAAAAGTGTCCTCGAATAGCTGCATTAGAAAGCATAAGTGATAAATACTACCGCAGAGCAACAAAGGACCTCAGACAGGCAGAGAAAATAGCTTAACTGCTCTTTTCTGAGTGCTCAAGGCATATAGAGTTGACAAATAAATGTTAGGGTGGCCCTTTCTATCTAAACATGATTGAGTCTTATTTTAAGCTGAATTATGTATCCCCCCCCCCAAAGATAACATTAAAATCCTATTGCTTAGCATCTTAGAATGTGAAAATTGGAAATAAGGTCTTTACATGACTTAAGTTAAAATAAGGTCACTAGAGTGGGCCCTCATCCAGTATGACTGGTATCCTCTTAAAAGGAGAAATTTGAACTCAGAGTCAAAATGCATGGGAGGAAGACAATATGACGACGTAGGGAGAAGATACCCATGTGATGCATCTTCATGCCAAGGGATGTCAGTGAATGCCAGAAGCTGGAAGAGGCAAGGGAAGTATTCTCCCCTAGAGCCGTCAAAGAAAGCATGGCCCTACTGACACCTTGATTTCATACTTCTGGCCTTCAGAACTGGGAGGCAATGCACTTCTGTTGTTTTAAGCCACTCAGTTTCTGTACTTTGTTATGGTGGCTCTAGGGGACTGATGTAAGTCCTAAATTTTGCCTGATACTAGAGAAACAGAAAAATACAAAGCACCAGGCACAAACTCGGAAACTAGTTACCAATACTAATTATTTTAATTATATTTAAATATAATGTTAGAACCAATTAAAGAATTTGACTTTTGGAGATCAAAAAAAAAAAAGCTGTACAAGACCATTTTTATGTATGTCATTTTAAAAGAATCTACCAGCTACACTAATATTTCTACTAGAAATCAAAATATATACTGCTTATCAACTTTTTTACTTTCACAAGAGACTTCTTATATTTTCAGTACAGTACAGATGGTAGACTTTGCAAACTTTTTTTTTGGTCAATTAACCCATAAAAATAGCATAATATTTTTTTCTTTCAAATGGGCAAATACTTGCCCCAGCTAACTTAAGTGTGTTGTTAAAACTAAAAAAAGATAATGAGCATTAAAATGTTTAGAAACATTTAGTAGAACACTAGGAAAATATTATGATTACTGAACTATTTATTTTGTGGAATAAAAAACATTTCAAAAATAATTTGTTTATAATATAAATATACATTAACTTTAAATGTTGACCATATCTTTAAAATGGCATTTTACTTGAAAACAAAATTGTTATTGAATAAGATTTACTTGCATGGCTTATCTTTATGTCTATTTGTTTTTCAGTAAAGAAATTATTTGGAGGGATTTGTTCTGACATGAAAAAAATAAAAGATAATAAAATTGTGAAAGGCTAAGATCAGATAAAAACAATATGCAAATGAAATTCCCAAATCATTATAATTTACAGAGAAATCTTCTAGTTGATTTACCAAAAATTTTTTGCATCTAACACATGTCAAAAAAAACACAGCAAAATCAAAACAAAAATATCAAGAAAGGCAAAATTAGGGAATATTGATTTTTGTTTCTCTGATTAGGTTGGATGCCAACTCTCCACTTTCTGAATTGCTTATTCAAACCTTATTCAATGAGTATAATGCACAAACTCTTCCCTAGGTTAAACACTTAAGTGGGTTTCTTCTAAAACCTGACATTCTCCATCATTAACTGGAGTGATTGGAAAGAACAGAAAAAAAAATTTAAATACAAACCTAGTCACTTTGAATCCATGATAGAGACATTGAATCCTGATTCCATACATTTCACGTGCCTGACAATCATCTCTCAACTCTCTGTCTTCCTCTTGTTCTAACCTAATACTTTCAAACACTGCAACCATCTCCTTAATTTCTCTTATTAGTATTTCTGAAAACAACCAGTTTAGCCATCAACAATTACTGACTCTCCATTTTCCCATCTTGCACATGCTCCCTTCCTCTGTGTTCAAAGTTTTTCCAAGAAAATCTAAGGAGAAACCCAGTTTCCCTCTACTAGTGGAGAGCTCCTTAGAGAAGGTGGCTTCTTCTCTCTAGTTCTCAGATTCCTGGGCAAGGAGGTGGAGTGGACACATTTTTAGATCCTCATTCTCCATATCGGATAATCATGTAAAATATTCCTAGAAATCATAAGGTAAGTAGTGGCAGAATATGGTCAGTTTGCCTAAAACTATTTTCTTCCAAAATCTGTTTCTTCCTTATTTCTGTCCCTTAAGGAGAAGATACATTGTTTTATGGCTAAAATTGGGAAACAATTTTTCTAGTGGTTTTCGATGATATATAATGTAAGTAAATTGTTAGAGGTAAGGGAAAATGGTATGTTAGAAGGAAAAGTAAGATACGTATGAGAGCAAAATTCTATTAATAATATATTACTGGGAAAGAAAGGAGGGGACAGTAATTTTGATATAAATCTCTGGAAAAGGGTTCAAAAATATCATTTCATTTCCATTGTGGCTAAGTCCAAGCCATTCAAAGTTCTTGCAACATCTGGTCTCATTTAAGCCACGTAATCACTTAATGTATCAAAAAATATATATTTGTGTGTGTGTGTGTGTGTGTGTATAAAATATACATGCTTTTTAAAGTTCTTACATAATGTTTTAGAAGAATTTTTGAGGCCTGAGTTTATAATAGGTATATTGCTTTTATTAATGTGATTTTCCCAAAGACATATCCCACAAATGCTAAGAAGCAATACTTACTTATTTGATTATTCAAATAGTGTCATGCATTAGGTAGGTCCCAAAGTATGCTCTGCAGTTTTTTTATAAAGAAATAAAATATATAACTAATAGCCAACACAAGTTTATTTTAGGTGCTAATGGAGGGAATTAATTACTGAATTGGCATCTTACACAGTTACCGAACATAAGAATCTTAGTGCTTTGTATCCAACTCCGAAGTGCATCTGAGATCATTAAGGTGTGTGTAGCTAAGTAGATAGTATTTCTCAAATTCTTGATGCATTAAACTTATCGTTTGCTGGATTAAATGAATAGTTTACCGGTGGCAGTTACCAAATAAAGGGAAACTATTTACTAGCCACTAATCTATGTGCTTGATACATAATATCTATTAGCCCTTGTAACAGTCCTACAAACCATCATTTTTATTATTATCTCTATTGGCTTATTTTCATTTATACAAATGATAGCACTTCAGCTATCAACATGAACTAACAAACGACAACAGAAAGCTTATTCTAAAAAAGACGATGACATGAATTAGTAGTGACAGAGTCCACCCAAGGTCACATAGCTCGGTACTGAGTTTAGTGTCCATCTAACAGTAGTCACTTTGGTAGTATTTATCCAGATATTTTGACATTTTAGAAAGTTAAGAAAAAAATATTCAAACATGATTAAGTGTAACTAGAGACACTGGAAGGCATTAGGTTTAAGCAAGAAAGAACCGAGGAGAGGGTGGCCAAAAAATGAAAGTTCACCTTATGAATCATATAAATGAATACCAAATAGAGCAAATGGGCTTTTTGATTTTTTTTTTAAATTTAAAGATATAGCTATCTTTCAGGAGAGCATGTATGAAGTACTTCCACTTTGTGACCTCTCAAAATCCCTTTTATCTCATATAGTCTCTGATTCTAAAACAACTACTTCTACAAATAGTATTAGCAGACAGGGAAAAGAAGGGGTATCACCTCAAACAGCAAAAACAGAATGTGGGGGTAAGTCATTGTTATCCATGGCAGTTTTGCCTTTCAAGACAATACTTTTGTAAAGTTTCTAAGAGAAAAGGGAATTTTTAAAAAAGTTTTATATTAATTAAATTCCATATTGCATTAACCCATCATCCCATGTATTATGATCATATTACGGGAAATAATTTGTCATTCAAGAACTTGCTAACAATCTCAGTAGATGTGGTCTCTTAGAAACAGACGTTAGGAAGGTGAATAACAACAGGCGTGTGTTGCTTGGGAACAGATTTTTCATTTTCTCCACTAGTCTGAATAGCCAGTTGATTTATTTAGGAACAAAAGCACAACATTCAATATCTTATGAAAGACACCTACATAAAACTCTTTCAAAACTAATGATTTCTACGTATAATTTGAAAGATGTGTTCAAGTACTAAACCAGAGTATAAAATCAGCCACTTTATCAATTCATACTAGTGGTTCACTGTAAAAATTTAATGGAATACGAGGAGGTGGAAAGAAGGCAAAAACTGTCTTTAGGAAAGAAAATATCTTTGGGAAAGAAAAACTCTTTGTAAATCCTCAAGGGCAGAAATTGGGGAGTATGGTATAAAGGGTATGGAAATGTATACCAATGTATAGAAACATAATTAGTAAGCAACATGCTCAGATGAATAAGAGTTATTCTTTTACTCATAAATGATATACTAATTCAAGTAATTCACTTCAGTCATTTTGGACCTTGCAAAGGTAGGAATACTGAACGACTTGTGTTTAAGGGTAAAACACAGTGACTATGCTTATCTATCTGGGGACCCCTTCATGATTGTTTTCAAATACAGAAGATTTTTAAACCTGACTCAGCACTGTGTCACATAGTCTCTTGAGTTATAACATCTGGGTTTAAAAATCTTGACTCCAGGGTCACCTCATTTTGGCATTGTAGAAATTTATTTCTTTTAATGATAATGTACTTATTACTGTTTATGCAGTATGGTGAAAAATACAGCTACAGTCTTCAAGGAGATGCTAGCGGGCTCTAGGCACTTCTGCCTTGTGGGTCCCTTTTTTCATAAATATATTAATATGCATCTATAGTTCAATAAAATTGTATTTTATGACTACGTTGGTAAAATGAGACTGTGTTAGCATTTTAAGATATTTTCATCAACCTAAAAGTTCATCTTTTTCTTCGGATTAAAAAAATAAATTAGAACATGTTTGTGTGGGCCTTAGGAACTCTATCCACTGTCCCAAACAGAGAAGTCAGTCCTACCTTGTCACCATGTAATACATTTATGACCTTTGGCATCTTACCTAAGCCTCAGCTTTGCCATCTGTAGAATGGGAAGACAGTAACAGTGCCTATTTTATTGGATTGCTGTAATACTTGAATTATATAATTCATCTTGGACAACAGAGGCTGAATGGGCTGGGACAGGGCTGAGAGCTGTGAGAGGGAAACTTGTCAGACAAGGTCGGGAAATGGGGCAGGTGGTCTTGAGGAGGTTACCGTTTCTAAGTACTGTAAGTCTTGTCTCCTGACTCATGGTCTATGCTTCACCCATTTATACACTGCCACTTTTTACATATAGCTTCTACTGAGTTAAAATATACATAAATTTATTTAAACAATTTATTGATTCCATACTTTTGTCATAGTACATTTTATCAAACAACCCTGAAAAAAAGCTCAGTATTCTTAATGTGAAGTTTAAAGAAAATATATATAGTAAAAGATGGTAATAGCTAGTGTAAAGATTAGTTGGAAGATGAAGGAATCAAAGTTCATTTTCCTTCTAGTTCATCTTATAAAATGAGTTTAATAGGATTAGGAGGTCCAAAGAAACTGACGATGGAGCCTAGAAAACTGTGATACAATTAGTTCGCTACTAATTTACAACAACATTAACTTGTATTTATTGCCTGCTGTTTTCCAGAGCCTTTTCTAGGATATTTATATAATTTTCATATAATTTCTAGCATTTTTATGTATTTACTTATTTAAATCCTTAATTAATATAACGTAGATACTTTGATTCATATTTTACAAAAAAGAAAATGAGACATAAAAAGTTCCAGTACTTTAAACAGCATGAGAATGACCAAGCAAAATTTTAACTTCAAGCTCTCAAATATCAAGTGGTGCTGCCTCTTTCGATGAACCCCTGTAGTTTAATCTTACACAAAAAGTATAATTAGGCCTTAAAAAATCGCCTAGGGTCCAAATCTAATACGCTAAGAGGCTAGGTAAGAATTTAGGGCTGACACTCTAGATAATATTAAATAGTGTTACCGCTCCATTGTCCTCTTGAGAACCGAGAGGCACTGTAGTAGGTCCCTGGGCGGTGTTAGGAATTGAGAGATCTGTGTAACTCACTCAAGTTCTTGTAATAAATATAAACCAAGATGAGTATTTGGAATTTTTTTAAGTCCCTCTGCAAATTCTTTGTCATTTAAGAGCCTTCTATTTTATAATAGAAATACTCAGACATAAGCACACTAATGAACTTGCCTTTTTATGAAGAAGACGTATTATTATTATTTGATAATATCTTGTAAAATCATTAATCTGATTAAAGCATGAAGAGCAGAGACCTGTGACCTCTGTCCTCTGTTTTGGAGATAAATGAAGCATTAGCTTGCTTAGAAGAATAGTGATGTTTTAAGGTGCTGAATTGTTCATTTTTATTACCACATGGACTCCATGTAATCAGTTCTTAATATAACACTTTGCCATAACACATTTCACGGTTCATTGACAAAAACGATCTTTCAACCCAGGTAAATAACAACGTATGTCATATATGTGTTATCTGATTGAGTCAAGCATTGAGCATCTGAAGTAGGTAAAATTTTAGTAGGGGATGCAATTCACAAGTCAGATAAAAAAAATAGGCCAAGTAATATTTTTTGCCAACAATGTCTTATACCATTTTTACATTCTGTGAAAAAGTCAGAATGCACAGAATGTAGGTGTACAATTTTGAATCCTTTCTTGTTAGCTGCTTTTAATGCAATAGCTCATCAACAATTATCAGGTACAAAGCACAATGTAAATGAAACCTATTCAATTCACATTATTTAGCTTCACTTGGAGAAGAATATGGATAAATCTATTTGACATGGAGCAGCATATTTCAGTGAATGCTGATAAAAATCCTAGTGAGACCTTACTATTCAAAGAAATCTGTCTGTGAAGGACATAACCTTTTCTGTCATGATTGCAAATCTCATTGCGAAATGAGAAAATTAAATCACTTGGGAATGCGAGAAAGACAGAAAACTTTAAACTAAATGCCACTCATAACACTAGAAAGCGGAGAAAATGATGAGTTGACTTTGATACAAGAAAACATCTATGACATTATCTATCATTAAGTTGAAAAATCTGGCAGGTATGTTTTCCTTATACTGATGGTTTTTTAACTAAGTCTGAGATTGAGCTGTTTAAATAGTAATTGGTACCTATATCACTTTAAACAAACTTCTCGACCCACCTATGAAACAGACAAATGAGAACTTCAGAGTTCTGGATCCCAGTTTTCAGGGTGACTAAATAAGCCTAAGAAAACCTTTGGCACCATCCTAACCTTCTGTCCTACCTCAATTCACCCTGGGCAGATTGTCTCCAGTCTACACAATTAGCTGAGGAGTTTTCATGGTGATTAGCCATTTAGCAGCAGCCTAGCCTCACCAAAGGTTAAAGGTAGCATAAGGGTGGAAAAAGTAGGTGGAAACTATAGGGAGCAAAATAATTTGGAGAAAACTTTGTGTTTGCTGTCAAGTACCTATATCATTTTGTACACACATATAGAAAAGAAAAACAGAGTCCAAATGTTATAACATCTAAAATTACATATTAGACAATTAACAATAAGTTATTCCATAAATATTTCCCTCTAGGAAGATAAGACACAACTATTTTTTTCTTCTCATTTATAAAATAACAACAAAAAAATTACTTCCCTGTGTGTTTATGTTTTCTCTTCATGGTTCCTACTTTTGAAATAACATGTAAAAAAAGTCATGATTGAGAACAATCAGAAAAGCTGATGCTTTGGCTAAATTAACCTATATTCAGAGCAAGAAGGAATATGAAAATTTTTAGACTTCTATTTTAAAAAAATTTCTGAAAATGCTGTGTGACAGCAGGCTAACTTTGCAAGAGGTGCGATTTTCATACAAAAATGTATACGAGTGTTTGTATGCATTCCCCAAATACCAGACTGCAGTTTGTGTTTGATCCTATAGTGAATCACCATTTTGTTTTTTTTTTTAGAGTAATTAGTACCTCATGATATGACTATTTAACTCTTCTAGTATATAGTATTGCATAGCAAAATAACATTTCATTTTTACTTCGCAATATTTAGATTCCAGTTATAATCACCCACCCACTTGTGGAATTAACAATACACAGATCAATTGTTTTCAGGGCATAATTTTTCTGGCGCATATTTGTGATACCAAGAAAATGGCATTTTCTCACTTTAAAATTAACTTTTGAGTGATCAATTAAAGGCTCTTTATCCAAAAATATCTCAAGGCTTTGTAAGTTTTCCCAAGGGTCTCTTAACTCTGATATTTAAATCATAAATCATATGCTTTTGAGGCACCAAGAATTTCACTGTTCTTGTCAATTTTTCCTTAGGAGACAACTTTTTAGATTGTTAACTACTCTGCCAGATGTTCGTGGCTTTGCAAATTATTAGAATGGTTCTCCAACATCATTGTCACCTACTTTATGAAATCCTGTGGCTTTATGCAAGATTCACAATGTAACTTTGCAACCTCACTGCTCTATATATGTATAACATTGCCAAATTTCAAGACTAAAAATCAGCAAGATATATAGAAGTGTTCAGGAAATTCATGGTATTGTTCTGTGTATTCCTCTGTGAGATTATAATTAAATGGAGACAAATTCTATAAGCGGTCATTTATCTAGTCAACTTGGTTCTTATTATGACAGATTTTGAGCCTCTAACTCAAGGGTCAGCAAACTTATTCTTCAAAGCATCCAACAGTAGATATGTTAGGTCTTTATTGCAACCACTTAGCTCAGTCACTGTAGCATAAAAACAGTCATAGACAATATGTAAAAGAATGAGCATGGCTGCCCTCAAATAAAACTTTATTTATAAAAGCAGGTGTCTGGTTGGATTTGGCCCAAAGACCCTAGTTTACTGAGACCTTCTCTAACAAACACTCAAATAAAAAATCTACTTTCAAAAGCAATTACTGAATACAACCAGATTTTTCTACCAAAAAAAAAAAAAAAAAAGTCTTGTGGTTGTTAGTCCAGATGGACCATAGCTTTGAATCATTTTGAACCAATTTTCTACAGTAAACCTTAGGGCAATCTTTGTGGTATAAAAAATAAGATTCTCTATTCTATTATCAAAACATTTAAGGTTTTCATTGAAGCCCAAATAAGTCAGAGAAGGTCAGATTATGGAACAGTAGAAGAGTAAATCATTCCAAAATTAGATGTGCTTTTGTGCTCAAGGCACATGGAGTCATGAAGATAGACATTTCAGCATTTAGAGATGTCCCACCACATGGGTTGCCCATCACACAAGCAATTGACTGGTGCTGGTTAAAGCACAGTTAAAGAGTGTCTCTACTTACCAATGTAGAACGACAATCTTCTCATATAAGAACTCATTTTTTCCCTTTCATCTCTAATTTATAGGAACCAAAGATTATGCTGTATAACACTGACAAAATTTATTATCAACTAGTATCAAGTTATATAATTTACAAAGAGTAGAATATTGATTTCTTACATGCTATGCTTTATATAAACTATATTTCCAAAGCAACAGAGTTAATAATAAAAAAGAATAGATAAAACTTACATATAGCACTCGTGATGTGCCAGCAGTGCTCTAAAATATAGAATGTTAGAAGATAGACAGGTGTAGATATAGTGATATCTATAAACATCTGTTGATCAATTCACATATACACACATGCATATGTGTATGTATATATATATGTGTATATATATATATGTATTTGAATAAACTATTTTAATTCTCAGAACAACTCTATAACATCAATAATGTCATTATATGCATTCTAGAGATGTGAAAATGGAGTCACTAAGCATTGACTTGTCCCAAGTTGCAAAGCTAGTCATTGAAAGATCTAAGATTTGAACCCATGTAGCCCAGCTTCAAAACCCATGTGGCTATTCCTACTTTTCAGGTTATTGATCAAGCATTTCTTTTCCTTCCCAAATGCTAATTCCATTAAAAAATTTTCAAAGGCAATACTCAAAATCTGCCTAAAATAGATTATACAGCTTTAAAAAGTTTACACAAAAATTCTTTCACATATATTAGAATTTATAACGAGGCAGTCTGTTCTGGGAGCTGACCAGTGTATACACATCTATCTTGTACAATGACTACAAGATTCCATTTGATTCATCCCATCTCCTCGCAGACTCCTCAAAACACTTTTTAAAAATTAAAATGACTTGAATAAATCAGTAAATTAGTCATCAAACCAAATGCTAATCTATTATTCCCTTGGCATTATCAAAAAGAGACAAACGGTGAGAATTGAAGTGTATATCAAGTCTTTTTCAAATAATTAAATGGCATTATATGTCTTAGAGTCAACATACATTTCAGATCCACCACTCTGACTTCTTTCAGTTAAACCAGTAAATTTATATAAGCAACACAACCCTTTCCTCCATTTTCTCCAATTCATAGGGTTTTAATATGTTTAGGAAATATCTGGTTGAATTTAATGAAACAGCCAATTATGAATCAGGTGTTTTAACTGTATAAATAGCCTAAGACGTGGACTGCATTAATTATGTCAAGTCTTTATACCAGCTCCAAACCATCCAACTAAAAATGGAATGAGGAGTGTTGCATATTTCTTCAACTTATATCTAGATTGTGTTTTATTCTCTAATTACATTTTTAAAGGACAGAATCCAGATCTCTAAGGCATGTAGAACTCCTCAATAATTATAAATGTAAGGCTGTATTATTAATAAAATTTTGTTTCCATTCATTTTCTCATTAATTCATTCTTTTAAATTTCATATATTGCAATGGGATTTTTTTTCTCTCCCCTATTACAGATGTTTGGATTCTGTAATCCCCCAAGGTATCAGGAGCCTGTATATCCCATCTGCAGGGATAAACATATCTGGTGATTACAACTTCATATAAAGCAAAATACTAATACATCATTAAGCCTACAAAATATTTAGTCTTCCATATGTTGTTTGTGTTTCATATTTCTCAAACATTTTGCTATAAAATACAATTCAGAATAAAATGTAGATAGATAAAAGTAAAGTCAAAGAAAAGTTAAGAGCATTGAGATTTTTTAACTTCTATGTTTTGTATTTTATTTGCATAAGGTGTACTAGCCAACCCTCAGTATTCCTCACTCCCTTGACATGAAATTTGAATATTCAGTGTGTATGAGGTTTGCAGAAGATACCAGTTTTAATCATACATTTGGTATTAAATTGTGCTTAACTCAAGATGGGTGGGGAAAATTCATTAGAAATTATCTGGTTGGGCATTAATTGCTGGTCATCCTTTACAAAGTGAACTCTATATTTTCTACAGTCTGCAATGGAGTAAATATTGTTTTGCTATGGTGCTTAAATGCAACTTCATGTCTTGCTGCAACATTTAAAAATAAATCAGTTCTTAGGTAAAACCTATATACATTTTATTGCACATAATAAGCCAACAAAGCCCTAAAGTGAAATGAACCAAAGTGAGAAGTTTCAACAGCAAGAATTTAGAAAGCTAGAAAGAAAAAACAAAAAAATGTCCTTGGTAGCCCAGTATTTGTTTTATACCTTGGCAATGGTGCTTAATAAGCAATTGGAGCAAAACTACAACCATGGTGTGAAATAAGGCTGCAGAATCAACTCTCGAATTTGGACAGTCTGGTAATTCTCAACAGGTAATGTGAAATTTTTCAGCTTTAACCTTAGAGCCATTTACTTTCCCACTAGTTTTCTTGACTACTGCTTTACATCAATTCTAGTCACCCCTTTTCTTTCCTGAGTTCATTTCACATACAATTACCCTAATCTGGGACTAGAATAGTAAATGCTGGACAAACTAAACAAATCAGTCTCCTCTAGGGAAAAGGCATAGATGATTCAATATTTCACCCAACAAACAAATGTGAAATCTAAAGACTAGATCTAGCAGAGCTTGAGACCTGTACATTTTAGTTTAAAATATAAACATAAATACGACCCTGAAAATTAAACCATTTAATATTTTTTTTCTCATTTAATGAAGACTGGGGGCCTTCTGAGTGTTTCTTGAGTACAAACATCTTAGAAGCATATTTTTCATAAAACTAAATTAGCCAAATATGGGGAAGACTTTTCAGGTCAGTCAGACCATCCCCTGGAGACCATACAGTGCAGTAGTATAAATACTCCACTGTGTGCTCCCCTTGAGTGTTAGAGTTCCCTAGTGTTAGGCCAACTTCTGACCTTTTATTTACAGTGTTATTTATTATTCATATTTTATTAAATATTTAAAATGCCACCTATTGTATTGGATGACTATTATGAGAAGAAAAGGTCTCTGTTCTTTGGATTGAGCTAGTTAATATCCTGCACTTGGCATTAATTATCTGGCACTTCCTTTCAGAAATTCCTGAAGCTTCATGCTTGTATGTAACAGCTGGCAGTTGCAAAACCCTTTGGCGGAAACCAAACACTGCCATGAAGATAGTCACACTCACGAATTCGTTCTTTCCTGACAGCTTCATTTATAAATGAACCCATTATTTCTTTCACTTCTTTAAGAGTACCATTGATAATAATATTAAGAAGTATATACAATAGGTAAAAAGGAGGACATTTGTAAAACGAAACAAAACAAAAACTCCAAATTCAGCATTTTTTTTTTCCATAGGGGTGGCTGTTAGGTACTTTTATGGCCATAATTTGTATGGAATTTATTAAATAAATAAAGGCTCATGCTTGCTTGTATCTGTCTGATGCTCTCTGTCTCTTTCTTCCCTATAGGGTAGAAATTTGAAAGTGAAGAGAAAGGGTATGTTATATTGATTATTTAATTGCTTTTCACCTAAAGATTATTCTCTAATTTTCTTCTGTGGAGCTCTGTATTCTCACATTAAGAGAATGGAGAAAATCTCCAAACTGTTTATTTGGGTAAGTTAATCCTATAAGAATTCTATAAGGCTTATATAATTTGAGGAAATAATAAATCTACAACAAAAAAAGCAAACCCCTGAAAAAACCAGTACAAGCCAAGGCACTTTTCTGTGACAACAGGAATCAATTTAGATTAACTGCAGAGAAACTGGGTGCCTGAAGGATTTTAGCAGTCAGAGTGAGCTGCCTAGGTCTTGCAGAAGCAGTTCAGAAGCAGCGCTAATAATAAGGGAATTTGGCACAGGTCTAAACCTTTATAGTATCTGAGCACACTTCCTGAAATGCACCTTTCCCTTAACTATGCATATAACATTTCTTTAGTGATGATAGTCTATCCTCAGTTGCATTGTACGTGGTGAGGGAAAGGCCTGAGTAGGAGTACAGCAATGCCATCATAGTAGATGCTGTGACCAGCAGAACAGATGCAAGAAGTCATCAAGAGCAGGGTAGCAGTGAAGAGCTATAAGGGCGAGGCCAGAATGAAGAAGCAGATAAAATAGCTAGAAAACTTGGACAGAGAATAAGCCCCCTTCCCCATAAAAAGTTCATGTAAACTCATGCCATCATGATCTGGATTATGTTCTCTTCTTGCTGCTTATTGCTTATTTTCATTTCTCTAATCTTTTCTACAAGCCTCTCCAAATTTATGTCTTATCTATATTGCTCCCTTTATTTTCTGCCTTACTCTATATCACTCAGCAATTTCTAAAGGATCCTGAAATTAAGTTTGATTTTTGACTCCATGGAGAATAGATGTTAAAAAAGTAAGTTGAAATTCCTGGGGTTTGATTTTAGGTCTGTTACTGATTATTTGTGTGACCTTGGAAAAATGAACTTATCTGGAACTCAACTGCTTCATATATAATATGGAAATAAAAATTAGTACATACATAGATGTTTCTGATGAGTAAATGAAGTTATTTGGGAAAAGCACTTGGCAGAGCGCCTGGCATACAACATATCGATATTAGCTCCACTTATTATTAATTATAATTAGTAAGGTGATTCTAAATATGTGTCTCCAACCATGGCATTTATACTCATCTCCATCCTTTATTTCCAGCTCTTTGCTGATTATGTCTTAACTATAACTACATATTCAACATTCGTTAAATTGAACTCATTCTTTTTTTCCTATTCTTGCATGCTAACAACCTATTTTCTCTCTGTAACAATCTAACTGGTTATGAAATTCTCTGGCTACTACTGATTTATTTGAGAATCCCCTCCTTTTTATTCTCAAAGTCACCCCTCTAGTGGAAATGCTCAACTTCTGCCACAACTTTTGCAATTAACTCCTAACTCTTTTTTCCTCTTCTAATAACTCCCCAGTCTAATCATTTGGAACTCTGTAGACAAATCAATGTTCCTAAATCACAGATATTAATTATAGGCCCTCCAAATTTACAGTGGTCCTGTAATTTGAGCCCTTAACAAATTTTGGCCCAACCTTCATTTCCAGTGTTTACTAGTTTCATACAAAAATTTAAGCCCAAATGAAATATATTTGATTTACCTTCCTTGAACATTCCACATATTTCTTTACGTATCAGTCTACATTATTCTCTTGTTCTTAAATGCATTCAGCATTACATTTCTGTGTAAAATAATACATGCCCCTCAAGGGCCATATCTAATGAAATAGCACATACAAACCTTGTCTTGATTATTTTTCCTTGACCAAGACTTCCTAGCATTTGATTTATATATTTCTCCTGCCACTTCATTATAACATGAGAAATAATATGTGTTTATATATCTTACTGCATCTTCCCTTTATCTCCACTAGGCTGAAAGATCCCTGGAGAAGGTTCATAGGGATAACTGAGTTGTATATTTATATAGGTGCCTGGGTGACATTCAGATGTATGGTTAACTTAATGACACTTGGTCATTTTAAAAAATGACAATAAATTTCTCATGCCAACAGTTAAAATTATTACTAAGAAGAAAATATTTATTGATTAGTTTCATTATGTATATAAGCTCCAGGTAGTAATCTAGGCTTATTAATTATTATTTCTTAAACAAAGGATTATTTAAGTCAAAAAATTTAGTTATGTTTTTAACAAAGGAGAATGTCTTAAAAATGCAACACCCATATGCTCACATTATTATTATTGAGTTCAAATATTAAAACTTGAGGGGAGAGTTTCTGATTCTGGAATGACCAAAATACACCCTATCAGATCTCATCTTCCCATACATAATAACTGTAAAATTGGAGAAAGTATAAACATAAAAGTAAGCTGAAGACCTTATAGAATGAAAAGGAAAACAATATCTGGAGAAGAGTTGGCACTTTCAAAAAAGTATCATCATGAAGTGAGTTATCCATTTTTACAACTTTAATCTTAATGATAGATCACATTCAACCCATGCAAGATGGCAGAAAGTCCTGTAGAAAACACACACTTTCTGGCTAAAACAACCAGAGAAAAGAGTTTGTGGCAACCTCAGAAATTGAAATGGATTCCTAGGATAGAGCACACCAGAGAGAAGAAAACCAAATTTTGTGTACAAATTGCAAAAATGTCTAGCTGACTTCTAAACAATGCAACTACTGAACTGGTTTGGAGGTGACTCAAAGCGACTTACCTAAGAACAAATTAGCTGAACTGAGATTTCAGTTTTCATGGAGACAGAATGTTCAGTTTATGTTTAACCAAGTGAAAAGCCTGCCAAAATCACACTGACAGACAAAAATCAATATTTTCTAGGAAAATATAACTGAATCAAGAATTCCCACAAAGCACAGTCAATATATCTAAGGGACAATCCTAAATTACATGACATCTGAACTATCAGAAAAAATGTTAAAAAATTTCATGCAGAAGACAGTAACTGAGACTACCCTTGAGATGACCAAGATATGGAAATCTTAACTATGCTAATAAATGTAAAGGAGACAAACATTCAAAGAAGAATTAACACCTATTCTTCTCAAACTATTCCAAAAAATTCAAGAAGAGGGAAGGCCCCCTAACTCCTTTTATGAGACTATCATTACCTTGATTCCAAAAACAAAAAAGACATTACCAAAACAAACAAAAAACCAAAAACAAAAAAAACTATACACTGATATTTCCTATGAACACTGATGCAAAAATCCTCAAAATACTAGCAAACCAAATTTAGCAATACCTTAAAAATATCATACATCTTATTCCTAGGAAGCAAGGTTGGTACAATATTCAGAAATCAATTAATGTGATACAGACATGAACAAATCGAAAGATAAAAATCATATTATCATATCAATAGATGCAGAAAAATCATTTGACAAAATTCAACATTTATTTATGATAAAAATTCTCAGCAAAGTGGGAATAGAGGGAACATACCTTAACATAATAAAAGCCATAAATGACAGACCTATAGATAATATCATACTCAATAGAAAAGGCTAAAAGTGTTTTCCTTAAGATCATGAACAAGGCAAGGATGCCCACTTTTACACTCCTCTTTGACATTGCATTGGAAGACTTAGCCGCAGCAATGAGACAAAGGAAGAGAAATAAAACGCATCCGAATTGAAAAAGAAGTAGTAAAACTCTCATTATTTGCAGATGACACATACCATATATAGAGAGAACTCTAAAGATTCTACCAAAAAACTGTTAGAACTAATCAACGAATTTAGTAAAGTAGCAGGATACAAAATTAATTTTCAGAAGTCAGTGGCATTTTTATACACCAATGATGAACTTTTGGAAAAAAAAAAAATAAAACAATCCCATTTACAATTGCATCAAAAACAATAAAATACCTGGGAATCAAATTAACCAAGGAGGTAAAAGACTTGTTCTCAGAAAATTATAAGTCATTGTAAAAAAAACTGAAGAAGATACAAAGAAATGGAAGCATATACTGTGATCATGGTTAGGAGGAATCAACATCATTAAAATGGCCATACTATCCAAAGCAATCTATATAGTCAATGCAATCCCTATCAAAATACAAATAGCATTTTGCAGAGAACAAATATTCCTAAAATTTATATGGAACTAAAAAAGTTCCTGAATAGCCACAGCAATTTTGGGAAAGAAAAACAAAATTGGAAGTATCACACTACCTGATATCAAACTATACTACAAGTTTATAGTAATCAAAACAGCATGGTACTGGCATAAAAAAATAGATTACATCGATAAGTTAAACAAAATAGTGAGAAACAAATCCCAGAAATAAATCCACGCCTATATGCTCACTTAATATATGACAAAGGAGGCAAGAATATGCAATGGGGTAAAGATAATCTCTTCAATAAATGGTGTTGGGAAAATTGGGCAGATACATGCAAAAAAAAAAAAAGAAGAAGAAGAAGAAGAAGAAGGAAAGAAAGAAAGAAAGAAAGAAAAGAGGAAAAAAAAGAAAAGAAAAGGAAGGACCACCTTTTCACACCGAATATAGAAATAGAGTAAAAATGTATTGAAGACATAAATGTAAGACCTGAAGCCATAAAACTTCTAGAAGAAAACATAAGCAGTAATCTCTCCAATACTGCTACTAGTAATTTATTTCCAGATATATCTCCTCAAGTAAGAGAAAAAAAAGAAAAAAAAAATTAACAAATGGGACTACATCAAACCGAAAAGTTTTGCGCAGCAAAGGAAACTATCAACAAAACGAAAAGGCAACTGACTGAATGAGAGAAAATATTCACTTATGATACATCTGTAAGAGGTTATTATCCAAAATATATAAAGAACTCATACAACTCAACAACAAAAAACAAACAATCCAATTAAAAAATGGGCAGAAGACCTGAATAGATACTTCTCTGAAGAAGAAATACAGATGGCCAATAGACATATGAAAAGATGCTCAAGGTCATTCATCATCAGAGAAATGCAAATTTAAAACACAATGAGATATCACCTCATACCTGTTGGAAGAGCTATCATGAATAAGTTAAAGTGGAGAGGATGTGGAGAAAAAGAACCCTCATACACTGTTGGTGGGATTGCAAATTGGTACAGCTGCTATAAAAAACAGTCTGGAGGTTTCTCAGAAAATTTAAAATGGATAAACCTTTTGACCCAGCAAGTGTACTTCTGCGTATTTAACCAAAGAAAACCAAAACGATAATTTGTAAAGATCTATGCATCCCTATGTTCATGGTAGCACAATTTACAATAGCCAAGATATGGAAGCAACCTAAATGCCCCATCAACAGACAATTGGATAAATAAGTTATGGTTCATATATACAATTAATATTACTCAGCCATTAAAAAAATGATATCCTACCATTTGCAATGAACGACATGGATGGACCTACAGGTTATTATGCTGAGTGAAATAAGTCAGACAGAGAAAGATAAATACCATACAATTTCACTTATATGCAGAATCTAAGAAACATAAAGAACTAATCAAAAACAGACTCACAATCTGGTGATGGCCAGAGGGGGCCAGGAGAAATCTGATGACTGCTTGGGGGGCCTGGGCAACAGGGGTGAAGGGTTAAAGAAGTACAAATTAGTAGTTGATAGATGGTCACCGGGATAGGGAGCACGCCATAGGGAATGCAGTCAGCATTATGGAATGGCTAGGTGGAGAGTCAGTGGAGAGAAAAAGCAATTAGGGGGATCGTTTTACACACCATATAAATGTCAAACCAATGTACTGTATACTTGAAACTAATAATAAAATAAAATTTTTAAGAAATGTAAAGGGGAACATGTCTGTAATAAATGAATGTAGAACATTTTAGTGAAAAAGTAAATAAATATAAAGTGGTAAAAAAATAACTAAATAAAAATTTTTTTAAATAAAATTTAAAAACCAGTGGATGTGCTTAACAACCTGGCAGAGGTAATGAAGAAAAAGGCAATGATTGTTTAGCTAGAATAGAAGATATACATTTTGAAAAATAAAAAAAAAAAGGAAAAATGAATACAACCTCAGAGATCTGTGGAAAATATTAAAAGGTCAAGGTCAAAATTATGTGTAATTAGAATCTCAGAAAAACAGGAGAGAAAAGAGTAGAAAAATGTATTTGGTGAAAGGTATAAATTTACAGCTTGAGAAGTCCATTGAACTTTAAGTAGAAATGGGGGGAAAAAAAAAAACCCTCAGTGCATCATAGTCAAATTGCTGAAAACCAAAGTAAACAAAATCTTGAAAGCAGCCAGAGAATAAACATCCTAATTACAGAAGAACTATTATTTGAATTTTTGCTAACTTCTCATCAGAAACTGTGGACATCAAAGGCAGTGAAACAAATTTTAAGTGCTGAAAGAATTTTAAAACATCTCTCAACCTAGAAGTTTATATTTAATAAAAAGGATAATAGATGAAGATATTTTCAGATTAGGAAAAATTGTGAGAATTCATGGCCAGAAGATATGAAACACAAGAAAGACTAAAAGGCTAATAGGAATTGAAAAAAGACACATAGATCTTTAGGAAGAAATAAATAAGATTGGAAACGGTAAAGATTTGTGTAAATATAAAAAACTTTTTTTCTATTGTTTTAAAAGAAAATATAGAATTGTCATGTGAGCTTCTTAAGACCTATAGATATTATAATCCACCAACTGTAACACAAACGAGAAGGGGATTTAAATACACCCATAAATCTGTAATGTGTTATTTTATAGGAAATGGTACAAGATTAGTTTTACAGAGACTATGAAGGTCAAGAAAGTATACTATAATCCCCAAACACTTGAGACATAATACAAAAAATGTATAGCAAAAAATTAATAAATTAAAATGGAATTCTGAAAACAGAAGAATTTTTAAGTCAGAAAGTATTATTTTGTAAAAGAATTAACAACATAAATAAATTTCTAACTAGATTGATCAAGGAAAAAAATTAAAGAACACCATTTTCAGTATCAGGAATGAAAAAAATCTGTTATTACTTAACCTAAAGATATAATTATAAACAAACTCATTACTACAAATTGAACAACTAAGATAAAATAGAAAATTTATTAAAGAGTTACAAGTAAAAATTAAATGGAAAATACTATATATCACTTTAAATAAAAAAATTGACATATATACATAGATGTGTGTGTGTGTGTGTGTGT
>NW_011888811.1:3639142-3639689 GCF_000151845.1 Pteropus vampyrus
TAATTATTATTATATATGTAAAAGTCATATATTTCCAGATAAAGTATCTTATATCAGCCAAATCTTGCAACTTAGGAGTTCAATGAAATGAAAACAAAAGAAAGAAAATAAAAACAGCTAATTAAAGCTCTTGAGAACATTTAAGGTAGCCAGGAATTGAGGTGCCAAGTTTCCAAAATAAAATTTTTTAAAAGCTTCTGAGATGAGTCAAATTTTGTCAGATTTTGTATTGAGCTATTTGCTGAGCTGTAACAACTAGATTCACAATGAGGAATTAAGCCAAAAGCAACTGTTTAGGCTTTCTACAGTGTCACAGGGAAGAAAGATAAAAGATGCATTTCAAGGTTACCCAAGAGGGCATGTCTCGAGGCACCAAGATTCCAGCAAAATAAAGGATTGAAGAATTTCGCATTATTTTTCCCCTCAAGCTACAGTATGCCCCCTTATCTGTGGGGGATATGTCACAAGAGCCCTCAGTGGATGCCTGAAATCGCGGATAGTACCAAGACTTATAGATATTATGTTTTTTCATATACATACATATATA
>NW_011888811.1:3641034-3645836 GCF_000151845.1 Pteropus vampyrus
GGGGATATGTCACAAGAGCCCTCAGTGGATGCCTGAAATCGCGGATAGTACCAAGACTTATAGATATTATGTTTTTTCATATACATACATATATATATACTTTTCTCCTTAATCAATTTCTTCAACTTTGCCCCAGATGTGTCAATGGCTTCTTTGTTGGCAGATTCACCTTCTCTAACAACATTTATATTTTTAGTCCATACTTATTCCTGAATCTATGCAACGATCCCTTACTCATACTAAATGGCTTGGTGTCACTCACTGCAGAGGACCCCTTGCTGAAGTCTCTACATAGGCTCAAAGCATTTGGGTGTAATAAACACATTGCTGTCAATGGGAACACATTTTCTGTTCACATCTTCCACCCACAAATTTAAAGCCTTTTTCATCTTTACTAAGCATTTATCACACACCGTAGCCATAACTTTTGCAGTTTCTAGTGTGAAAGCAAAACTAGCACATTATTTTCCTTCTTCACAATTTCATGACAGAAGACTCATTCTTACCATAGATCTTAGCAACCTTAGCATACATTCTTTGTTCTTTCCCTATTACACCAATAACTTCCATGTTTTTCACTTAAAGGAAGCACTCATAGTTTCTCTTTGGCATATTCGAATTGCCAGCATCATTGTGTTTGCTCTTTGGGGCATTATTAAGTAAAACAAGGGTTATTTGAACACAAGCACTGCACTATACCCCTGGTTGATTTGGTAACCAGGATGGCTACTAAATTCCTAATGGATGGGGAGGGTATTGGGTGTGGGGACACGGGACGAAAGGGTCTCATATCTCAGGTGGGACGGAATGCAGACTGAGATTTTATCACGCTACTCTGAACGATGCACAATTTAAAACTTGTAAATTGTTTATTTCTGGAATTTTTCATGTACTATTTTCTTGTTGCTCTTGACCCTGGTAACTGGAAAGCAAGGGAGCAAAACCAAGAGTAAATGGGGACTGGTATATTTGCCAATTTCTAAGTCAATGGGAGAGATTAAGAATCCAGAGAGAAAATTGCATCTAAAAGAAAAATCACAGTGCTTTTTGCAGGCTCCCTGTTCCATGATCACAAACTTGGAAATGCCATAAAGGAGAAAATCTGCTGAACACCCTCCTAGACTTCTACTCGAGAGCCCTGAGGGCTACGTTTGAGAAATATGCACAAAGTGGAAACAGTTTGACTCTCAAAGGACTGAACCACAGAATTAAGCTGTCTCAAGCTCTGACTGTCTTTGCCTGCTAGAAGGAAACTAAGTCCTCTCTGGAGGAAACTATCATAATCGAGAAACTTTTTTATACACAATGTCCAGAAATTAATTCAAAAATACCAGATGGAGCACTTCCATTCAACATCATGCTAGAGTTATCAGCTGAACAAGACAAAAAGGAGAAATCAAGATGTCAGGACTTAAAAAAAAATAACAGTGTCATTATTCTCAGATGAAATGATTATGTGCATAGAAAATCTAAACGAATTTCACAATTATTAGTAAGTAAATTAGCAAGTTTGCGAAGGAGAATGTGAACATAGAAAAGTCTAATGTATTTTTATGCACTAGAAAACAATTAGACATTGGAAATTTAAAACAATATTTATAGCAGAATGCAAAGGCATTTTAGGACAAAGAAAATATTCTGTATGAGACCATAATGATGGATACATTTGTCCAAACTCACAAAATGTGCAACGCCAAGAGTGAACCAAAATATAATTATGGACTTTGAGTGCTTATGATGTGTCATTGTAGGTTTATCAGTTATAACAAAAGTATCACTCTCTGGGATGTGAGATGTTGTTAAAAGCTTCGCATGAATGGCAGGGTAGGAGATACATGGGAAATTTGTACTTCCCCATCCATTTTGCTGTGAACCCAAAATTTCTATAAAAAGTTAAGAGAAACATTTACAATAAGATGATAAAACATCAAAGATCTAAGAAAAAAAACTGTAAGAGATATGGAAGATCTCTACATAGATTTCTATAAAACACCACTGGAAAAATTAAAGACTAAAATAAATTAAGCATTAGCTCAGATAATTTTGAAGGAGATGATCAAATTGGACAATTTGCACTATACCAAAGCCTTGTACTGTATAAAGCCATGGCAATTAATACAATGTCATTTTTGTAAAATTCCAGAAATATACTTATACAAATATAGGCACTAGATTTACTACAAAGGTGCCACTGCAGTAAGATGAGGAAAGGATCAGTCTTTTTAAGAAGTGGTGCTGGGTCAAGAGGAAATCAATATAAAAATAAATTTTGTTATTTTAAATTATATGAAAAAATAAATTATAGATAGGTTTTAGACCTACGTGTGAGTCTAAAACAATAAAATATCCAAAAAACAATATAACATAGGAGACTACCTTCATAACCATGGTATGAGAGGATATTTCTTTACTTAAATACCAAAGACACTGATCATAAAGAATGTTACACTGTATTACATTAACATTAGAAGCTTCTGTTCATCATCCCTCTCCCTCTTGGCGGTAGGGGGAGAAAGCTATTAGGAGAATTAAAAGGCAAACTGGAAGATAGTTGTAATATATGTAACCAACAATGGCTTGTACCCAGAATATATACAGCTTTTCTACAAAGCTAGAAAAGGCAAACCAATTTAAAGAGAAAGGGACAAAGAACATCAAAAAATATAGCCAACAAACAAAAAAGAATTTCAGCACAGTTAATTATCAGAGAGAGATAAATTAAAACTTTAATGGGAACAGACTTGCTAGAATAGCTAAATATAAGTTTGACAACATAAGTGTCAGTAAAAATATAGTTCAACTGAAACTCCCATGCTCTGTTGGTGTGAATGTTAATTGGTAAAAATAAATTATTGTGCATCCCATGTCCCCACACTTCCACTCTTAGGTATATACCAAACAGAAATGTATATATTTTAGCACCGTAAGGAATGTATAAAGATATCCATCACAGTATAACTCATAATATCAAAAAAAAAAAAGAAATAACATGTCAATTAATATTAGAACGGATAAACTGTGGCATATTTAGTCAGTGGAATTCTATAGACAAATGTAAATGAATGAACATATTTTACACTATAACCTGATGAATCTCAAAAAAACAATAATAAGAAAGCCAAACGAACAAAAAAATACACTTAGAATACAATTATTAATTTTTGTTCAAAAACATGTAAAACAAATCAAATGTTGAAAGATGTCTAGAGAGTGGTTATTATGAGGGTGGGGATCACAAGGGCTTCTGGGGACATAGGCTCATTTCTGGGTTTATGGGGACATTCCATTCCTTCACTGGAGTTACAATTAACACAGTTGTGTTCACTTTTCTAAAGAGTCATAGAGCTGAATAAATGTGGTTCGCACAACTTCTTGATATGTATATTTTACTTCAATAAAAAATGTTTTCTTAAAAAAATGATATAAACTACATTGGTAAACATAGAGCCTCTAGAATAGAGTCCCTATTTCCTATTCACTGAAAGAGAGAATGATCTAAATGTACAGTTATGTCCATATGAACTTTCCTTTTAATCTATAATAAATGCAATAATAGCTCAATACAATAGGAAGTTTAGAATATTCCTGCAATTTTTCATATTTGTCTTGCTTCTATGTGTTTTAGACAATATAGGACTCTAGATTCTCCTCTTGAGAACTTGGCCATTCAAATGTAAAATTTAGTCTAGGCACCTGTACATCTAATTTTTAGAGGTGCTGTCTGAATGGGTGTTAAAAAGAATGTATGACTCCGGAATGGACATCCAAAGTTTTCTGTTTACTCTGCACCGGGGAGAAGAGATTTATCTTCTTAGAGATCATAAGAAGTAGTTGCTCATTGCCTCCTGTTAATATTCTCTACTGAATTAGATTGTGTATTGTTGAACACATTTTAAATTGGGACAAAGTGATGCTATGTATATTTATGCACTATATATATTTGTATATATATATATATGTATGTGCACAGTATACTTTAGGACATATATATGAATATGACTTGTTCTTAGAATCTACTATGCTTTATTTTAATTAAAAGTTTAAAAAAATTTTATATTCAAGACTATATAATTAAGTACTCTAAAATATGTCCCACCAATAGGTAAACAATGTGGCCTGGCCCAAAATGTGCCTTCTTTATTTTATTTTCTGTACTTAATAACTTGTAAACTGTGATACTAATTATTCTCATTCTTGTTCTTTCTTTATCTGTATTTATTTTTTTGCTTATTTCCAAAAGCAGAGTAATTAGGCAAATAGTGATGCTACCTATGGTTAGGAGTAACTGGTGATAGCCAGGCTCCTGGAGTATATTATTACTACATTTGTGATATGATTCGTAATAGGAAAAAATAAATAGCAAAAGCATATGATTATTTCTGTAATTTAACTTACATTTTCTAAAACCGGTAATAACTAGTGTAATTTAGATCTCATAAAAGAAACAGAGATGCTCTACTGAATCTAAAATCAAAGCCCATGAAAACCTTTTATACACAACGTAAACAGACATGTTTAATATAAGCATCTGCCAATCTAATCTGATAATTTTGCTCAAGTTGTATTTTTTGCCCATTTGGCATGTTTTTATGTAGCAATTTATATACAACACTGTATCAGCATATATGGGGGGTATACAACCAGCTGTGTCCTATTATATAATTTACAGGAAAAAAAAGTTTGACAAAGAAAATTGCTTTCTAATGAAATACAGGGGAGGGAGGAATTCTAATACGAGGAATCTCTTGACCTATTTTCTAGTTGAGCCAACAAGGACATGTCCTATACCTTGATCTTTACAA
>NW_011888811.1:3645886-3673865 GCF_000151845.1 Pteropus vampyrus
TCTTTATTTTATTTTCTGTACTTAATAACTTGTAAACTGTGATACTAATTATTCTCATTCTTGTTCTTTCTTTATCTGTATTTATTTTTTTGCTTATTTCCAAAAGCAGAGTAATTAGGCAAATAGTGATGCTACCTATGGTTAGGAGTAACTGGTGATAGCCAGGCTCCTGGAGTATATTATTACTACATTTGTGATATGATTCGTAATAGGAAAAAATAAATAGCAAAAGCATATGATTATTTCTGTAATTTAACTTACATTTTCTAAAACCGGTAATAACTAGTGTAATTTAGATCTCATAAAAGAAACAGAGATGCTCTACTGAATCTAAAATCAAAGCCCATGAAAACCTTTTATACACAACGTAAACAGACATGTTTAATATAAGCATCTGCCAATCTAATCTGATAATTTTGCTCAAGTTGTATTTTTTGCCCATTTGGCATGTTTTTATGTAGCAATTTATATACAACACTGTATCAGCATATATGGGGGGTATACAACCAGCTGTGTCCTATTATATAATTTACAGGAAAAAAAAGTTTGACAAAGAAAATTGCTTTCTAATGAAATACAGGGGAGGGAGGAATTCTAATACGAGGAATCTCTTGACCTATTTTCTAGTTGAGCCAACAAGGACATGTCCTATACCTTGATCTTTACAATGCTGACTCCTCTTGAACAGACTGGCATGTCTACAGCAAGGCAGAACATGAAGATTTGCCTCATGAATGAGTAACATTTTTTATGTCAACCCTTCAAAAAGATAGGAGAGAGCAAGATGCACTTTACTCCCCTAAAGAGGGGAGTAAAGAGGGTTGTTTTTCTGGAATTCCACCCCCCCCCCCCCCCAATCAGAATATTGTAATCAGTAGTAAACAGCAGTGGTGAGTAACAATGTACAATCAGGAAAATACACACAACGAGCAGCTGTCAGTAGTTAGCATAGTTTTTTGTTCACTGTTTTCCAAAGAACTGCTTATATTATAAGGGGAAAAAAATCAAGGGGATAAAATTGTTCAAAATGAACATGGGTCATAATACTCCTAACAGTACTGCTCCTCCTATCCCCCACCTCCAGTTTATTTCTCCACACATGTATTTGGTGAGTTTTCTCAGGTTAGGAAGCTTTGATCAGCTATCAGTGAGCCAGGTATATCCACTGGTCAACATCTTCTCACCTCTTCGGTTTTAGTAGTCTAATGTCTTTGAATGTTTCAGACATCTTGGCAGGATTTTGTCTTCTGCAGCATGGCTACAAAAGAATTCACTTTTTCTTATGGCATTCAACTCGTTTTGTTTAATTTTTTATTCGTGTGCAAAGGTCATCAGCCAATTTTCTCATATTTGGTATCCTATGTCAGCATATCTCGAGCATGAAGCTTCATCCCTCTGTAACTATTGTCTGCATCCAGATATCCTGAGGTTAGTAGATGCATTTTGAAAAAGCCCCAAGGTGATTCTGATACACTTCATATCCATTTTGAATCATGGATTTAATAGATGAGAATGTACCGGTCTAATGGACTTCTAGTGTTTTTGTTCCTTGCAGGGTTTTGTCCCAGAGGATGAAAACAGCAGCTTCCCTCTAAGAGTTAACTTCCCATCTAATTTGAACACAAAGAGACAATGCTGACCATGGTAATATAAGTATTTTGGTTCATGATTGCAGATCCCATAGTATATTAACATATTGACGTTCTGAGATTTGCTTTTTTTCGGTGTGCCTTCTGATTAACATGGGTGTGTCTTTGAGTTAGCCAGCCTTTCAAAGGAGAGAGTCAGATTCTGGAATGTAATAACCTCTTTGGAAGATGGCCTCTGAGTTGTTAGCCAACTTTGCTTAACCTTGCCTCATTTGAAACCACCACCATTTCATCTTGTACCGTCAGTAGGTTAACTCTCAATTAACTGCCCTCTTTATTAAAACCATCAAGTGTCTATGACATTGACAAGTGTACACTAACCAGATTTATGCAATAGGTGTTTTAAGTGCCCATTTCCAATTATCTAGTTCCCTCACAGTATTTCATGCCTTCTCAGGATCATATCTGGCATAGGACTACTGAAAATAATAATTGTTAACATTTTATAATAAAAATAAAAATAAATTAGAAATTAACATTTGCAACTACTCACTTTTTCCAGGAACTCTGTGTACTAAGCACTCTGAACTATATTATTTAATTTCCACAAAACCCTCTAAGATAGTTAGCATTATTTTCCACATTTTGCAGATGAAGAGACTGAGGTACAGAGAAGTTAGGTAACTACAGTTAGGCATGTCTCGTTCAAGCTTGCTTGCCATCACCTTCCTCACTGCACAATCAGCTATGCTAAATCAAAGGCTGATATTATTAACACGCTTGCCATTTAATACACTACCATTGATAAAGAGGCTTTGAAAGTGTGTTTTGGTTTGGAAAGACCATGGTGAAGGGAAGGGGTGTTTAACATAGTTGAAAGGTCAGGAAAGTAGTGAGTTTTAGATAAACAGACTCCCTAGGAACCTCTCATACCCGATTACATTAAGCTGCTGTCTACCCACAGCATATGAGATTAGCCATATGTGATGATTTCAGAGTAGGAATTAAAATGCCATTTCATCATCCCCCATAGGAAAATAACAATTCTTCTGATAACTATTATCATGGAGCATGTACTATGGATCAGGTAGTGTCCTAAGCATTTTAGGTTATTTTAAAAATTGATGTGTGGAGACAATGGTGAGAGCTCACCAAATGTAGTGAACATAATACAACCTTATGAGAACTCAGCTGGTAAAATCCACACACAATGAATATACTTCTTACAAATGTATGGATAGAACATGCAGGAATATTCACAACTCTTGACACCAGTGAAACAAGGAAAAAACTCCAAGGATACAGGACAGAGATATTATCACAATTAAGTAGGTGAAAATAGAATTATATGTACTGCACACTGCTCTGAGAAAGCTTAGGATTGAAGAGAAGACTAGGTTAGTTCAGCCATAGAATTTCAACAAACAAACAATCACCATAGTGATGCATGCAAACACAGGGAGGCCCTGACTAGGTACCTTCTGAGGGAGGTGGAAGCCAGTGATAGGCCCCCTTGAAGTGCTATCCACTTGACATAAATCCCTGTTATAGAGATCAAATCAGCAAGCTATCGGAGTCTAAAGGCAATACATTTGAAATATATAGTGTTTCTTTCTCAGATTCTATATTTAATAGGCGAACTTATGATTATAAATTTTTTCACATGTGGTTTTCTTTTAAAAGAAAAGATGCTAGTAAGACTTAATGTCAGCATCTCGTGTGTTTGGTTTTTTCTATTGCACATGAACACACTCTTATGCTGGCATAGCAATGCAGTTAAGGCTCTAAAAGCACATAGATCTAGACCAATAATGTGAGTTGACCCATGGGTAAAAGTCAAAGAAAAGATATTTCTGAGCCAGCAGGAAAGACTATCAGACCACTTGCTAGGGTCAATGTCATTCAGTGAGGCATGTTGGCTTGCCATCAGCTGGTTAAGAATCCTCTGCACTCCTAGATTCCAGTAACCATTGCATTTTACCTATAATATTTTCTAATTACCCCTGTATAGAAGTTATTACCTTTGTTTCTTATACAGAAGAGAACTGAGGCTGAGAGAGGTAAAATCACTTATTCCAGTGCACTCAACTACAGGAGTAAGAATAGAGCCACACACTGAACCCAGAACTGTTAGGTTGAAAATTCCAGATTCTTCTCATTACTACCGAGGATGCACTCTCTGAAAGAAATATGAAGTCACACATCATTGATGTAGAGGGGGTGGTATTCATTAAAAAAGATTCATTGTGAAAACCCCTAAAAAGCCAACTTCAACCAAATCAGAGAACTCAATAGGTAGATTTTCAGAAGCTTTCATTTTTTTTTTTTTCTTCAGTTTTCAGGAGAATAAAAAATTCTCAAAATTGTGTTCATGACAGACATCTATGGGGGAACTCAGTGTCACTCACTACTCTCACAAGTAGGTTTAATATATTGGAAGGCTGTTGCCTAAATAAGGAAATACAAGCTGATGGTCCCTTCTCATATCTGATGCCTCCAATTATTCTAGAAGTAGGCAAGAGCAACAAATTGGCAGAAGATTCATAAGGAAAAAATACATTTGTAAGAGGAGATTATTCATTATGCTAAATTGTGTTTGTCTTTCATGAAGAGAGAGGGAGGGAATATTAATATCGGAACTCAAATGACTCTCCCTTCTTATGAAGAGCATTTTTCAGATTTTTGAGCCAAATTGCACTGTCAGAGAATCACTCCAAATTTCATAACCATTATTATGACTCAAGAGCAGTACAAACTACTTAAAGTAGAGTTTGCCTTAGGCACAATTGTGAAGTAAGTAAAATTTATCTTTTGAAATTTATCTTCTGGGCCCTTAGTGTTCTTTCTCTATATTCCCCCAACCCTTCTGGCACAGCCTGCTCTTGTCCCAGTTTTATTTTTTTCTTGTAACAAAAAGTTATTAGTCATTTACACTTTAGCATAAATGCATTTTAATGTTCATAATTAGTGTGTTTCTTCATTTAGGGTAGGCTCATTTTAAGAATTATCTCGAGTTGTGAGATAAAAGACTATTGCAATTTTAAGATATCAGGGATATGATGGAAGAGTTTTTGAGGAAATCATTAAGAAGAGAATTTTTGTATAGTTACTGAAGTGATACAATAAAGGCAGTCGTCTACAAAAACAATGATAATTGGTGAATACCTACAGCATCTCTTAAAGAAATACCGTATCTACAAACTAGGAATTGAAAGGTAAAATAAAGGCAGGTGTGATGAATCTTTTTTTTTCTTTTTTGCAGTAACAGTTTAGATTGGATAAAATGATAAATCCACCATTTGCCCTATTTTTTTTTTCCATGTTTTGCCTCTTTTGCTAGAAGCACAGAGCACTTTCTGTCCACATTACGCACACGGTTTTGGTCTCACTAAAGCATTGCCCATTATGCAAAATTTATTTCTCATTCTCAGAGATACATTCCCCACAAACCAAAGTTTCCATTTCTCAGTGACATGTTTTCAACAAATGACTGTTAGATAATAATCTGATGAATTAGTATTTACTAGAATGGGCATGACTCAAAACTGCTTAAAGTTTTAGTCATCCATATTCTTAAATTCATTTCCTTTTAAAAATAATTTTGTTAACCAAATGGAATGTGGCCCAACCTAATTATAAAGTGTTAAACCCCAGGCATATGGCAGATTTAATTAACAGGTGTACGGGCAACTGACCTCCCCAACCTCATATCAGTGACAAAAATAGCAAGACCTATAGCAAGGGCAGGGAGAGCAGCAACAAAGCCATACAAACACCACTAATAGAGAGCAGGCAATTTTCTACTCTTAGGATGAATAAGTTTGAGCCCACCTTGATGGGACTGTGGCATGATGGTATTAATTATACCGTCAGTCACACAGTTTTCATAGGAGGAATAGTTTTCTATGAACTCCTTTAAATTATTTATTCGTTAGGCACATTAGTGGATGCAGAGGTGATTATCAATATCAAATAGCACTAAAATGACTGGATTTGCTAGCATCCCCCCACCTATCAATTAACAATTGTTGCTTTAGAATTATTCTAATCACATGTAAGCCCCACTAGTACTAAAGCTTTCCAGGAACAATCTGTAGGATTCTACATTTCTTCTACTAGATATATTGTCTCTCTCTTCCATAACCCAGCAATATCTAGAGTTTTTGATCTCTACTGCTGAAAGGAAGTTTGGATTAAAATCTTTAACAGTTATAGAAAATAAAGTGAATTCTTTTTTATAGGCATAACAAAAAGTAGCTGTGTGCATGCAGATACAATTCTCTACCTTAGTCTGGCAGTTCAGATCCCATGACCATTTCCCTTTGATCCTCCTTGTGGTCTTGTTATCACTTTGAAGCAGCATAGCACGCACTCTGGGTACCAGCTTATTAAATACAGGTTATTGTTAAAAGAAAATTCCAACTGAGACTGAGCTGATTCATGTACAGTCGCCCTTGTTTACTAAGAATACTTTTTACTGGAAAATATTGAAAAGCAGCTTTTTATTTTTTCAAAAAAAGAAGTTTTAACTCCCTTTTATTGAGAAAAAAATCTTTGAAGTAAAATTTCACCGATCCCTTCCCAAATTTGTTTAATCTCACATTCTTTGTACTTGAGGATATTCCTGCACACAAGTGACTCAGTTAAATATGTATCTTACTGTCCCATTAACTAATATTGCCATTTTTTGATTGACAATAGAGGTTGCATAACCTAGCTGTTATTGGAAAGAACAGAGGTTTGAAATGCTGTTATTGTTTACTAGCATTAGTCAAATTTTGTAGCTTATATTTTTTCATAAGAATGAAATATGAAAAAAGCTATAATTAAGAGGACTATTTTTCAAATTCCAAAAATATTTAACAATTATAAAATTATCATACTTTAAAAATCATACATATGTATAGAAGGGGGGAGATAAGTATGTGTGTGTGATATATACACACCTGTGGAAGTGTGGATTACAAATTTTGAGTCAAACAGATCTGGGTTTTACACATTTTACTCACTACATGGTCTTGAACAAGCTTTTGTAGCTCTGTGGACCTCCATTTCCTCATCTATACTCTAGAACTGGTAAAATCCATCTTGAAAAGTGTTGTGAAGGTGAGAAATAATGAACAATGATGAATGGAGCACCTGACATTGAATGGGTTCTAATAAGTAGGAGATGATTTTGCTGCTGTTGCATCTGCACTTGGGAGGTCATTAACCCACCCTAAGTTAATAAATCTTAGCCTCTCATTGAAGTTGTTTCTGTGTGAAGCAGCACCATAGGAAACCATACCTGTGATTCAGAACATCTGTCCCAGACTTTCAATTTGGGGGTCCATATTTTATAGCCTGTGTGTTTTCTTTGTCCTTGGCATACTAAGTATGGCTTGGGTCTCTTATGGAAACCTATGTTCATTTTAGCTACTTTGGAGGAGGCTGATCTATACTTAGGACCCCCCTCCCCCAACCCCGCAAGTGAATTTCCATTATGACAGACGCACGGTCCTTAAAGTCCAAGTACCTTAAACATGTGTTAGATATTTTCTAGATGCTTTATTGAGGTAGTTATCAACCACAGGTAACCAATTTTACCAATGTAATTAATTATAATTTTCTTATCATATGCCTTTAGACAAAAAATTAAATTTTGTAAACTCAAGAAAATACACTATAAAGAAGACAGAGAGTGATATAATTAGTATCCTCTTATATTCAATACTTCTTAGTCATCCATATCATTATATGGAGACTGTAAGTAGTCTGATGTCAACTCTGACTTTACCCTATTCATAGATAAAAGACCATGGGCTATATCTACCAATCCGTATCCCTAATCAATTATTTATTACCCCTTGCTGTATGTACCCCATTTTGGTAAGTGTTGTGGCTGCCTTTGTATGTTTTATGCTGTTAAGATGGTTCTAGTAAAAAATTGTAGGTTCTCAGATTACATATTAGGTCTGGATTTTCATCTGTCACATGCCATTTACTAAGTGTGAAGCCTTGAACAATTTCTTGAGTTTATCTGCTTCCTTTTTCTCATTTATGTAATGAAGAGGCTAAACCAGATGATATCTCAGGTCACTTTCAGTTGTCAGATTCTATGATCTTCCTCCTATTTCCTGAGATGCTAGGTGGTATTTCCTGCATGGTTCAAGAAACATACTCTTTGCTCCAGCCATAAGGAACTATATTCATATCTATCTCAGTTCTGGGATTTTGCAAATGCTAAAACTTTCCTTGGAGCATAGAGTCTGCTTTTTATCAGAATAACTCCTAGTCATCCTTTAGGTTCTTTGCAAATGCCCTTTGTTTGCCCAGAGGTCTTCCACGATCCCCTCTACCCATGCGGAATTAAATGCTCCTCTTTCGTTCCCATCGCATCTTAAAACTCCCTCCATGTCTTTTAAAATTCATTGCACGGGGCTATCTTGTCTATTTGTCTGACTGAATTCTTCACTAGATGGTATGTGTTTTACTTGCACATCAGATTTTCAGCTTTAGTGTGGGATCAAAGATTGCTTCTTTGAATGAATTGGGAGTTGAATTATCTGCTTTAAATCCTTCAATAGCTTCCATATGGACACTGTGCTACTCCTCTCTTGATCTCCCTTCAAGCAGGAGCTTGAGCAGGAGCTTATCTCACTAGCAGGAGGCAATGAAAGAGCTATCAACAGCATCTCTCTCCAGGAATTGCCCTGGGCAGAAGCCTATGCCCAGGGATAGCCTACATGCAATGATTGGTTGATGTGGATGTATAAAGACCAGTCCCTTTGTCTAAGTGAAAGACAATGTACAGAGACATCTCGGCCTCAGAGCTCCTCATGGGAAAGGCTGAGGGAGGCATTTGAGGTAGCTGCATTGCACTTCCATTCTTTTCTGTGCCCAATCCAGCATGTTCTCTAAAGCATTCAGCAATATACTTCCTGCCTGCAAAACTCCATCTCAGAGTCTGTTGTCCAAGGAATCTAATCTTTGATATCATAGACCTTAGAATAAAAGTCAAAATTCTTAAAAGGACTGCACATGATTGACCTGGTCCTTTCCTCCATCTTGAACCTATTCTCAACACCATGCCACTTTTCTTCAGTTACACTGTCCATCTTTCTTTATAGTCTTGAAATTTTCTTTTTCCCTCTATCTGGTTATTTTCCTTCTCTAGTCTCTTCTTCTAGAATGCGCCTTCTTGGCATACCTCAAAGATGGCTTGTTTACACCCCTGAAGTCTCAGCTCTGACACATTTCTCACAATCCTAGTTGTTTCCATGATAGCATTTTTCATAACTAAGAATTATAATGCTCCCTAATATATTGACTCCATTAACATCTAAGCATCTGAAGTTGCACAGAATTGACAACAACAACAACAACACACTCGTTATTAACCTGGCACGATTTGAAAGACTTTACGTATTTAATCCTAATAATCCTAGGAGACAGGTACTATTATTGTCTCAATTTTACAGATGAGGAATCTGAAGAACAGAAATCCCACAGTTAGCAAGAAGTGATAGTGAGATTCAAACTCAGGCATCTGAACTATAAAGTCTGTGCTGTTAACACCTACCGTAGACAGTACGTAACACTTTTTGATGATGTGGAGCAAATGAATGCGTGAAATGGATAGAGCAGTGACTTCTTTTTTAGTAATTTTTCTCTAGAGGGTAATAGAGTCCAATATAAGAGTTTTAAAATGTAATTTGAAATGCATGCTGTTTTGGAAAGAGAAGCACTCATGAATTCTGTCTCATCTTCTATGTTGCATTCATTGTTCTGCTGCCCCAGGGAAGAGCGTATCATACGCTGGTGCCAAATCCGGTAAATTGTATGCTGTGCACTCTGGCGTCTGTGTCCCTAACGTCTCTGTAATAACCCAGCAGTTCAAGTATGAACAAGCCATTCAATGGAACACATATTTGGAAATTTTACAATTTATTATACTAAGATAGAAGGTAAGTTTAGTCCTAAATTTGAGGGTGCAAGTTCTTCTTTTAGATCACTATCAATATTAGAGAACATCCAGCTTCATAAATTGCAGCATGATTGAATCCAGTAATGCCATACATAGGAAAGATCAGCTCTAATAAAATTTTCCACCTTCCAAATTTACTTAGTCAGAGACTTTGTCTGTAAGATGCCAAATTTCAGGAAGCAAACTGAAAAATGCGATCAGTCGCCTGAATGTTTTATCTACATTACATTGAATATTTTGTTATTTATAAATTAGAAAGCTGAGGATTTTTGACTTAGTATTCAGCAAAGACACTCAGTCCTTAAATTCTGGCTTTTTTTTTTTTTTTATGGAGAATAATAATGCATGCCACATTCTTTTTCCTCTGGCTTTTTGCTATGTTTAAAATCACAGCATATTTTATTATACCTAAACTGGCTATACATTAACACTATACTTAATTGAAAAGCACAATTAAAAGTGTTATTTAATAGGTTAATTGCTGATGAATTACACAAAAATGTGATAATCTTCTTTGGCTTAACAATTTTGGTAGCCATTTGGCAAGATAAAGTATTGAAAAGGAAATGAATTCTCCAATAACATCTATTACTGGTCTTCTACTTTTATTCCCCAAACTTTGAGTGTCAGTTACAAAATAATCACTTTATAAACACTTACATATGTCTATCTTTGAAATAGTATTATATTTCATAGAAATAGTCTCTCCTTTAAAGTCTATATAGCTAGGAAAACAACTCTATTATTGCTGAGAATAAGTGAAGCCAGTTACAGTAATTGTCACAAACAACTGTAATATAATCAATCCAATTACTATCATATGTAGTATCAGTATCAGTAACTGATTTTTTTTCTTCTTTCCCTCTTTGAACCATATACAAAGAGCACTGGCTGGTCCTCTAAATTTATTTCATGAGAATATTGTTTGGATAAATGCTAGTTAAATATTGAGTGCAAAATGAGGCACTAAATGCAAGCAGAAATAAGCTATCTTTGTGAAACTTCCAAATAAAATATAGAACTTTTTTTAAAAAAGATACTTCAAGATTTCAAGAGCTATGTTTTATTTACTAATCAATGTCATTGCTCGGTTCTCTATTGTCAAGGAAAGAGTCAATCTGGGGCAGGTCTTTGGTACACTTAGACCTTATATTTGCAAAAAATGAATTATTTAACATATAACCACTGGCCTGATCATGACATTAATTTAAGACGTCCTTCCTCTCTAATTAAGATAACCATTAGATAAGGTTGAACAAGATTTTTTTTTAATTTGACAATTTAAGAGTTTGAGAAATATTTGACTAACTTGAAACCTTATTATTTTACTCAGTGTCAGAATATCTTAAAGAAAAAAATTCTTGTAACTGTTGAAAACACACTTTCCTAGTGTATGTGATGACTTATCAATTAACAATTTAACTCTTCTCCCTTCTGAACAGTGCCTACTACTCTGTGAATGGAAATTACAGAATCAAGGATGTCAATTTTTATGGCAGTCTATAGCTAGACTGAAAACAAGAAATGTTTTCAATAATTATTCAGTGTCTTTAACTTGAAGGCCTCAAAGTCATTGGCAACAACTGATAATTCATCATCATAGTTTCCTATCATTTGTTTATTGCAAAATTGTACACTAAGGTATTTATACCGATCTAAGAATTAAAATGAGTATAATGTGTTTGCGCTGTTTTAATCACTGATTTTCTTTTCTACAAGTTGAATTCTGATTCATTAGGAAGAAAGTTTATGAGCTTCTAAATAGTATATTAAACATTTTACTTTAAATATCAATAATACATGTATATTCCAAACTTTAGATATCAATAATACATGTATATTCCAATTTAAATCCTTCAAAGTGAGAAAATATAAGCAAGCAAGAACAAATAACACACGGGAGATGGAATTCAATTAGATAATATCATTAACAATATTAAATAAGTTAATTGGGAAAATCATGACAAATATACAGTAGTGACTTCAAATTTAAAATTTTGAATTTTTTAAACTTCTAAACCACCTTAAGTCAGAGAGCATTTTATTTTTTTCTATAAGAATAATACTTGCATCAATAAATGCCATTTTCATCAATAGATATTGTTTATTTATCTGAGCTAACTAATCATTTTAAGGGAAATTGAACATTTCGATTTGCAATTTTAAACAATTTTCCGGATATAGGTGAAAAAAAAAAATAGCTCAATGGTATAATCAGGGATAGTCAACCCCAAGTAGTGACCATTAATCTCAGAACACACCATGTAGTGATATGACTAATTATATTTCTAAGAAATGTCCAAATTACAGGTTTTGCCATGCATTCAGTTGAGGGAGAGAACAACCTTATTAGACATTTATAAATCATCTCAAAGGAAATCCGTTTGTCATGACTGGGTTTTTAAATCAAATTTTAATCAGAAACCATTTTAAATTTTTTGTTTGTTTGTTTGACTGTTTTTAACATAACAGTATCCAGTAGACTTCCCTCTTGGTCTTAATTAATTCTATGACTATTTTAAAAATTAAAACTATCACTCATATTCTCTTTCTCAGTATCATCTCAGGTAGGAATGAGCCCCTTTGTAGTAGACATTTTTTGGAGTGTTCTCCCAGACAAGGCATTCTCCCTCTCTGAGATTTGCAGTCCCGTGTAGAAAGTAGGTATTGGCCACCATATTTTTACTACATGAGCCTGTTCCCTGGCGATACCCTACTGGACTAGGAATGGATACCTGGCCTAGACTGGACCATTCACATTTGCTTTTTCAGATTTGGAATTGGACTTGGAGAAGTAGGCTCAGTTTTACTGTCCCCACGAATGAAAGACATGTTATTTGCAACTGTGGAGTGGCCTTTTGTGCAGTGCAGATAGCAGGAAAAGATCAAGTGAAGATGCAAGATTATGCATCTTAAAGGAGTCTGAGAGACATGGTACCAGAGGCTGAATGCTTTCTAGGTCTTCATCTCTGTCCCTAAGGTGGGAATGTCTCCTTTTCCCTCCAAATCCATTTGCTAGCTTTATATTTCTTAACAAATTCTACACCTTTGTGTAAGCAAGTGCTAACAGGTTTCTGTGACTTGAATCCCAAAGAGTAGTGATTAAGACATCCATTCTTTTGCATTTTGTGTCCTCTCCCAGCATTTTATATGTACAAAAATACTTAAATATATGTTTTATTATGATGATAATATATGAAAGTTCTTTGATATGGTAGGAATAAATTCAAAGTTATTACTCTCCATCATATATTTTCTCTTCTTCCAAATAACATATAAAATCCACGCATTGCTTTTCAACTTGGCAGTTTCTTGAAACACTTTTTCTTTCTAGTTAGTCACCATGCCTTTCCTTGGGCTTTCTAACATACCTCTAAGGTTAACAAGCATATCAATTGTACAACATTCTTATTTTTGTCCAGTGTGATGCCCAGGTCTCTAAATCTATCTTAAAACCACAAGCCCCTGTAGAGTAACATGATGTGTCACCACCAAGCAAGCCACTAACTAGAATCTATTAAGCAATTTCAGTTCTCTCACACCTAGTAATATTGAACTGTGAGTCCTAGAATGTCTCCTACTTAACACTTTACCAATAAGACTCAAAAAGAAAAAACAAAAAACAAACAAAAAAAAAAACAAGATTTGAATCGGGTCTGTGGATATTATCTTTCACTTTCAGTTGGACTAAGAGAGGCTCTATTTAAAAATTCTTAAAGTAACAGATTGCCAAAGACTATCTCTTCCAAATATATTTAGATCTAATCTACTGTGAAAGTGAAAATTTCTATAATGGAAGAAGGATGGAGGGAGAGAGAGAGATGGAGAGACGGGTAGAGGGAGACTTAGTTAACAATTATTTTTTTTTACTTGTTTCAACATATTTTAATGTGATTTTACATATTTAACTTCCTTACTTATTGTAATTGAATTGTCAGAACATATATACATCGCTAGAAAAAGATTTTTGAGTCTTTTTTGGGCAAAAGCCTAAATAATATAATATTGTTCTCTCTCTAATCATGAGAGTAGTGTTATGAATTGCATTTCAATAAGTTAATTGTATTTAGTTGACAGTGAATGGTTACAGAGTACAGAGTTAGTCAGTTAGCCAACAACAGTTATGGGGTAACTAGTGGATAAGGAATACTAGACTAGGCACATAGAGGTGATATTAACAAAGAAATAAACAGAGACATTTTTCAAGGAGTTTTAGAGGAGACTGTACAAGTACAGGTGGGACCTGATTAAATATAAGTAGCTTTCTCACATTGTTAAAAATTAGGAAGTCCTGCCATATTAGACAACATGGATGAGCCTTGAGGACATTACACTAAGTGAAATGACCCATCACAGAAAGGCAAATATTGCATGGTTCCACTTGTGTGAGGTTATCTAAATTGAACGCACAGAAGCAGAGGATAGAAACGTAGCTGCCAGTGGGGAAGGAGAATAGAGGAATTCAATGAGTATAGTTTCAGCTATGCAACATGAAGTTACAGAGATCTGTTGTACAACGCTGTAACCAAAGACAGTAACATTATATAGTACACTTAAAATTTTGCTAAGTGGGTAAATCTCATGTTAAGTGTTCTTCTATTAGATAATATCATTAACAATATTAAATAAGTTAAAATCTCTCTAATCATGAGAGTAGTGTTATGAATTGCATTTCAATAAGTTAATTGTATTTAGTTGACAGTGAATGGTTACAGAGTACAGAGTTAGTCAGTTAGCCAACAACAGTTATGGGGCAACTAGTGGATAAGGAATACTAGACTAGGCACATAGAGGTGATATTAACAAAGAAATAAACAGAGACATTTTTCAAGGAGTTTTAGAGGAAACTGTACAAGTACAGGTGGGACCTGATTAAATATAAGTAGCTTTCTCACATTGTTAAAAATTAGGAAGTCCTGCCATATTAGACGACATGGATGAGCCTTGAAGACATTACACTAAGTGAAATGACCCATCACAGAAAGGCAAATACTGCATGGTTCCACTTGTGTGAGGTTATCTGAGTTGAACGCACAGAAGCAGAGGATAGAAACGTAGTTGCCAGTGGGGAGGGAGAATAGAGGAATTCAATGAGTATAGTTTCAGTTATGCAACATGAAGTTACAGAATCTGTTGTACAACGCTGTAACCAAAGACAGTAACATTATATCGTACACTTAAAATTTTGCTAAGTGAGTAAATCTCATGTTAAGTGTTCTTCTCACAATAATAATAATAATAATAATAATAATAATAATAATAATAATAATAAAGAACATTTTAAACTTATACAAAAATCAGTCAAAAGTTTAAAGCAAACCTATGCTCCTGAGGAAAGAGACCTGTGTCCTAGAGTAGTTGAGCAATGCAAAGAACTGCCTATTATCATTTTGTTAATACAAGAGGCAGTTGACTTGCGAGTGTTTTTGCTTTGGGTGTCAGATGGTGACAGCTGTGCCTCGGTGCCAGTGCCATGGCCTGAACACTGCCCCGCATCCTAGTGCGCAAGGAGCACCGCCTGGAACACTGAGCACTTTGAGGTGTGCCTCCTCTCTTCAGTTGGTCTTTGGCAGCTATTCAAATGCAAGTCAAATCTGTTAGGACTGGCTTTGCAAAACATCTCTACAGCAAGAACTCCTACCTAAGAGCAAAATGGAAATTCTGCTCTTAGAAAACTTCCAGAATTAGGTTTTATTTCTGACACTTCAGATAATATATTAAAAAATTGTCTTCATACAGTCAAAGTGCCTCACACATATTATTTACACTGCCTGTATTTGTGAGGAGTTGGGGTGTGGGGAGAAATGCACTTGAAGGATCTAAAGCATAGAAATGCTCAGTGATTCTCCAAAGCTTGATAACAATAATAATTTTCACTATGACTACCACTCCTGCCATCGATGCTGCTGTCTTCCAAGGACCACACAAAACACTTCACATACAATCTTTCTCTTAATTTTTACAGTGCCTCTATTGGTGAGAGAAAAAAGGCTCATAGAGTTGTTTCCAAATATGCATAGCTACAAAGAGGTGGGACGGAACTGCTTAATGCTATAGCCCATATTCCTAACTACTAACATCATCCTTCAAAAATCTCACGAAAGGCTTTTCACTACATAGTCATTCTCTGTTATTATGCTTCTAAATATTTTTGTATCAGATTCAAAATTATTTTCCATATTTTGTTCTCACATAGTGAGTGTGTAAAACTAATCAGTGATCATCTAACACTATTTCAAATGTTGAATGTATATTCCACTTGACCATTCATTGAAGCATTTGCCATGACATGATACATAGGGATATTAATGTATATTTGTTTGGTTATTGTCTGTCTCCCTCACTAGAATGTAAGGTCCATTAGAACAGAGATTCTCTTTTTTATTATTATTTCAGGAATACATTACATTGGTTAGACATTTATATAGTTTATGAAATGATCCCCCAATTACTCTATCACCCATAGCCATTACAATACTACTAAGTGCATTCCGTATGCCGTGTTCCGCATCCCTGTGACCATCTTCCAACTACTAATTTGTTTCACTTTAACTCTTCACTCCTTTCTCCCAGCCACCCAACACCTCTCCCCTCTGGCAGTCACCAGAATGTCCTCTGTATTTGTGAGTCTGTTTTCAATTAGTTTGTTCTTTTTGTTCCTTAGATTCTTCATACAAGTGAAATCATATGGTATTTCTCTTTCTCTGTCTGACTTATTTCACTCAGCATAACAACTTCTAGGTCCATCCATATCATTCATTGCATATGGTAGAATTCCATTTTTCATGGCTGAGTAATATTCCATTGTATATATGAACCATAACTTCTTTACCCAATCGTCTGTTAATGGGCATTTAGGTTGCTTCCATATCTTGGCTATTGTAAATAGTACTGCTGTGAACACAGGGGTGCATAGATCATCCTGAATTATTGTTTTGGTTTTCTTTGGATAAATACCCAGAAGTGAAATTGCTGGATCCATTTTTAATTTTCCGAGGAACCTCCAGACTTTTTTCCATAGTAGCTATATCAATTTGCATTCCCACCAACAGTGTCCGAGGGTTCCCTTTTCTCCACAACTTTGCCAATATTTGTTGTTTTTTGATTTAGTGATTATAGCCATTCTTACAGGTGTTAGGTGATATCTCATTGTGGTTTCAATTTACATTTCTTTAACAGAGATTTTCTGTTTGAGTCATTAGCCTATTTTCAGAGTTTAGATTAGCATAGACATTTAATATGTATATGTTGAATGAATAGATTATAATCTAGACCCCAAAATATCAAGGACTATCTCCATTTTAGATTAGAAATATAATTATTCTTAGATTAATTATCAACTCATTAAAAGCATTTTTACTTGAGCTATTTAATCGATTCTATAAGTACTGCCATATGACACAGGAAGAATACAGAAGAAAACCGCTATGTTGATATTTAAGTGAAGGAGAAGTGAACTAGGGGAATAGATATTCAAGAAGCATACCATGTGGCAGAGAAAAATCAGGCCTTGAAACTTCCAAAAATGAAGTTCAAATCCTGACGCTGTCTGTGACATGTGTGACTGCAGATAAATTGTTTCCTTTCAGGTATAAAAATGAGTAATTAAGATTACATAAAAATGAGGAGTAATTAAGATTACCTAAAGAAATGACTATGAGAATGACATGAGATAAAACATTGGTGCATGACTTTTAAAATATTATTTTCCTCACTTCCTTTGAAACACTGCAAAACAGCAAAGCATTCTATTTTGAACAACTGGAAATCTCTCTACCAAATCATCCGGGGCAACAAAACAGAGAAGAAAAAAGATGCAAGGCCCTCACAGACGTGGAGGTCAACTGAGAAAACATCAGACAGAACATGGCAACCTGGGTGATACCTAAACCAAATGTCAAAGCCGAGAGACGAAAGAGAAGGCATGAAAAGCAGCCCCAGAAAAGAAAGTGGACAGCATGGCTTTTGGACTTAGAACTGTGTGGGGGGGCCAACTTCAGAAGCGGCTTAGTGTGATGGTGAGATAGTGAATAGAACTAAATTCAGACCAAAAAGCTAGAGTTTTTCATTTCAAAGAGAGGGACAGAAGGGGTAGGCTGGCTTGTGTTTCAGGAAAGCTCCATAGAACTTCACAATCTTTGGGAATTCCCCAGGGTGTAAAAGTTCAATAAAAGAAAATTGGCTTAAAGTACTCAGCACTAAGTGAACATCTCAAGATCAGTAGGTAGTCCACTTCCCCTCCTCCTTAGCTCTTTGGACTGGACACAGTGGAAAAATCAGAAAAAAAAAAAAGCTAAATAATTATTAAGGAGATAGAAAGCATATGGGTGGTGCTGTGTGAAATACTCATGATGAGCAGATAACAGACAGCGTTTCAAAGAACTGCCCCTTTTTAAAAGGCAAGGTTATGAGGTGATTAGCACATGGCAACATGGTAGATGGAAATATAAATGAGGAAACATATTTTTTTGCTTTCTTTCCAGGATCCTTTAGTTTTATGTAATTCTAGGTTTATGTAATTAATGAAGAAAAAAAGTGGAAATTCTGTAATTATTCAGAGGATTTGGGTATATATAAAAGCCAGTTTGGATAATGCCCTTCAATATTGTTAGCCGTTTCATAGTTATTCATAAATGTTAAGGTGCACATTTTTAATAAAGAAAAAATATATTTATATAGAGAATACTAGGTTCCAGTTATTGTTTTCAATGCTTTTCACATAGTAATATATGTAACCCTTAAGCAATCCCAGTAAGGTAAGAACTAATAAACTCATTTTACAGATGAAGAAACTGAGGCAAAGAGGGGCTGTATGAGCTTTCCCAAATGACTCAGCTGGTATGCGGCAGAGACAAGGTTCAGACACAGAGAGCCCGGCTGCAGAGACTGTGCACTTAAGCATCCTGCATACCACCACCGAAGTCTTATTTGATCAGTTCAGCAGAAAATAGCAGTGGGGGCCAGCCTACCTGTTGTCAATCAGAAAACAAAATCTTAAAATGTGACTATGCATATTATACTCATACTAGACTATAATATATACTCTCTCTCCTTTCAGATGAATTTTTCCCACCGTTGGATTTTTACCAAACAGGAGCAATACTCATAACCATTCGATGTCAATTATTTTAAGCCGGTTATTTATTTATTTATTTATTTATTTATCACATAAAAGGAAGATTTCATATATGAATAAGTGGATATAGGGGTCTAAGGAGATTGGACATGGGAATGGGAAATTAGTTCAAGAAAATTAGTTTACTGAAAATGAGGTTGTGATTATAGGAGAGAATGCTGGCGAGACAGAGAGCTAGACATTGTAACTAAATGAAGGCAGAGGACAGCAGCAGAGAACCCAGGCTCTGAGGGAAATCTGGGCCGAAATCCCAGGTCATCTTGGATAAGTCACCAGTTTCTCCTAAATGCCTCGTTTCCTCACCTGTGAAGTGGCAGTAATCATGGGGGCTCCCTTATGGAACAGTTGTGAAAATTAGAAGAGACAGCTTAATATTTTAGCCATTAGTAACATCACACACATTAGATATGGAATAAGAAATATTAAAGAATCACACTTGATTAAAGATTTAACAAATAAATAAAATAGTATCCTATAATAAGGTGAAGACCACTATAGGAGTTGGTATAACCTCTCCAATTAGAGAAATGCAAATACAAATGCTGTATTCCTTTTAAGTGTAAAACTAATAGTTTTTATTACTTTATTTGCCAAACATTTGAATTCAATATAGAAGAGGAGTATAAGAAAAACTAGGATATTATAGGTGTTTGTGTCTGTAAGTTAATCTAGTTATTTTGATGAGGAAATATGTAAGCATCTATTTGGAAAATAGTACCTGCCTAGATACAATTAATTAGTTTAAAATTTTATTCAATAACCATATAGACACAACTGTAACTTCATCTTCACATACAAAGTTTTAGTATACAAAATTAGCAATAAAGATCTTTATGATTTTACAGAGTTTTCTGGTTTTCATTTTTAAATGACCTTTCTCAAAATTTACAATATATATAAAACATTTAGGACCCCGTATTATTGTAAATATCTTAATCAAAGCCTCATTTAGAGATAATTGACTTTATACCTAGACTTCTAATTTGGCGTGTATACTGTTTTAAAAGGTGTAAAATGGATCCTCTAGTGGTTATACGTTGACAGGTGAAACATCAAAAAATATTTGAGGTTTTCTATTTATATTTCAGAATAATAATTTCATTTTAAAGCAGGAATATAAAGTTTTATAGGTAATTTTAAATTTCAAACTTAAATTTTTAAACGATTCTTTTAATAAATGCATTAAAATTATGTTACCAACATTAAAATTCACAATAGAAATTAGGGAAACACTGGAAAATGTGAAGCATTTAAACTTTAAAAGAATATAAATCTCTCTTTCAAGTTTCCTTAAAAACATTTTGTGTTATGTAATTTTCTATTGTATCTCAAGAATTTAATAAAAACACATTCATCACTAATTGAGTAAAGATTTCAGTCCACTGTTCTGTATTATACAGATAAAACTAACCAGATTATCTAATTTTCTTTGCTCTGTGTGTGTGTGTTCTTCAACTAATATTTAAAGATATATAAACACTAACTATATTCCATCTATCATCCATTATTAAAATGATAACCAGGTATGCCTTTTCATTTTTCCTTTTCAACTTATAAGACACCATGAAACAGGTAAGAAAGAAGAAAAATTGGAACTACTAGAACTACTGGATTTTATCTTTTGACTTAAAAGCCTTTGACTTCTCTTATTCCAATACCACTCTCCCCATATGTATTTCCAACCAATAGAAAAACTGTGAGTGCATGCGCGTGCACGCACTCACTCTTTCTCTCTCTCTCTCTCTCTTTCTCTCTCTCAAAACACCACCTTGCCCTGACAGTTCCACAGTTCTAATTAAATGCTACGTTTTGTTAAGCAAATTAGGAGTTACAATAAAGTGGAGGGAGCATGTGAAATGAATAATTAACGTTGTATAGACTTCAGCATCATAATTAAGATTAAATGCTGCATATATCCAAACTAGATTAGCACAGCCATTGAAAGCAGCGATGTGCTCTGTGGGAGAGTATGCTTTTGCTAAATAATGTTTTATGAAGAGTATTCAAAAAACATTAAGCATAAGGTTGTCATATATAAAATGATTAAAGTTTTATACAAAAAAAAAAAAAAGCTGTAATTCCGGTAAATGAAGTAGTTTCATTTTCCTGCTGTTTTCACCTTTAGGAACATACTGTAAATGGAAGGAAACTCCATGTGATATCTTATTAAATAGAGTATGAATCCCCTTGTTTGAAAGTAATGAACCCTCACTGCATACATTTGAGGTAACAGACAGTTTCAGGCACTTAACCTCACTTACTTCTTTGATATCTCTCAGAAAGATATATTTCATTTAACTTATTTATTGCCTCTCTCAGTCTTGCTAGTAACTTTTTTGGGATAGGCATTACTCAGACATTTATTTAACTTATCTTTTACTGAATTTGTTTTTCATGTTCCCCTAATTCCTGAAAACTCTGAAGAGTTGGCAATAGATAGATAGCTCGAGAGCACGTGCACTTCATTCATGCTGACAGCTAGCAACTTCTGCTGAAATTCGACTTGATTCCGAGCAGTTTCATTCACTCTCCTTCCTTGCTTCTTTTCTTAAAGATTTTGATAAACTAAAGCAAAATGTGATTTTTACACTAGTAAATTTTATTGCTTATAGTTCTTTGCTGCCTAACCTCTCCACTGTTTTGTTATGAACCAATCTAAAACTGTTTAAAATGAAAAAGTAAAAAGTTTATCTTAAATCTAATCCCATATTATCATTAAATTAAAAGAACAGTAAAATGAATATATTTTAAATTATGTTTACACTATATGTATAATTTTATGCACAAAAATTTGAGATCAGAAACTCTATACTCTGAATTAGCAAAATCATTGCTCAGAATGGTCAACTATTTAATAAGAAACCCAGTGAAAATGCTGATAGACTAGGTAGACAGATTTATATATATGTATACAATTATATGCATGTATATATATCATTATTTTAAAAATCTATTTTATTCTATTTAAAAAATCCCCTCATAAAATTAAGATAAAAACAAAAATTTTGCTATCATGATATATCAATTCAGGAGAAAAAAGTGTTTTGTTTTGTTTTGTTTTGTTGAGGGTGCATTTTTCCCCCTCCCCATAGTTACTTAGACATATTGCAATGTAATATATTTGAAAAACAGTTATTGTAGAGAAACAATTCAGGGACTGCATTTACTTTTCAGGTAAGTCATTGTGAAGTCAGGTAGGGTAGAATGAAGGAAGAAATCAAAGAAAGAGTCCCATGAAATAGGATAATCAGATAGGCTGTTATTTAAAATAACGAGGAATCTGAGGTTTTATTCACCTTTTTCAAATGTTTGTTTTATCAAAATCATACTATGAATTTGATTTAGAATAGGATGGCTCCTATAAACTGAGAAAGGAACTTAAAATATACATATTTTTATTTCTTTTTTGATATTATTATTTTCTGGAAATAGTATTCTATACTCTAAAAATTAGCAGACAAAAAAGATTTAAAAAAAAGTTTGTGAACACCAAATCAAGAGTTAGCAATCTATCTCATTACATCGCAAATGAGTAAAAGGGAAACCCTAAAACACTGTATATTAAATATCAATCAAATATATACTAGGTAAAAATTTAGAAAAACTCAAGTCATGGATTTACTAAGAGATCCATCATTTTTACTTTTTTACTAACTAATGCCAGGACAATCTTCAAAATAATAAAATAGATAACAAAAATATATTATTGAGCTGATCAGGTGTGAACAAAAAAAACACTGCAGTTAATATACTTTCCAATTAAACAAATTCTTTTTTAAAATTACATTAGTCACCCATTTTGGTGTGAAAAAATTATTGCTTTATAGATTCAAGCTTTAAGATGAAAGTTAGATACTATTACTGTAACTATAAATTACATTTATAGCAATATAATTGCAAGTCTTACAAGTAAGTAGCACTAATAGTCTTTTCAATTACAGTGCCATAAACATTGTTTATGGCAGCATAAATATTGATATTAATATAATCAAGAATCAATAGTTGTTATTCAAAGCGTCATGCAAAATATAACTAAGTTGTTAGATGAAATATTTAATTTTAAGCCTATGTGCAATGTGTATTTCCAAGAGAGGAAATTCTGTGTCAAGTCTAACAAAATTTAAATATTTATTTAAAATGAAAAGAAAAATAGCTGTATTCATTTGATATCCACAAATGTTTTCATTTTATGAAATGTTTTCCTTGAAAATATTTTATAATTAAGAAAAGTTGATATAAATGGATCTTCACAACAGTAATTTTCAAATCAGCATGAATGAGTCCCATGGAGCAATCAAACCCAAGCACAGTACTCAATTTTAGTACTAGAAAAAGTAACTTGAAAAAAGCACTAACAACATTGTTGGGGTTCCCTGGAAAGATTCTATGCAACCCTCCCGCTGTAGTGGACAGAATTCTAAGATCAACTCCAAAATTCTTTCACCTTGCTGTGTATGCCCTATATAATTCCCTCCCCTTGAGTACAGGTGGGCCTTACCCAATCAGGTGAGTATTTTTGTAAAAGATAATCTAGAGGTCAGAGAAGAGAGAAGTCAGAAACTCTAAGCTGCAGTGGATGCATTGTTGGCCTTAAAGGAGCAAAGAGCCATGTTTTTGAGAGGCTCACAAGACACAGAACAGCAGGCTGCCTCTAGAAGTTGACAACAACCAGTGAGTAAATGGGGTCCTCACTAATATAACAGGAAGAAAATAAATTCCACCAACAACCAATGAGAATGAAAGGGGACTTTGAGCCTCAAATGTACATACAACTCCAATTAGTACCATGAGTGGAGCTCAATGAAACCCTGAGTGAAGCCCAATTAGTCCATACCCAGACTTTTAACTTACAGAACTATGAAATAATAAGTGAATGTTCTTTAAGTCTCTGTCTGTGGTAATTTATTACACAGCACTACGATAAAAAACTAATACATATGCTTTAGCCCATCTGTCCGAAAGTATGCTTATTTCTTCTGCTTATCCGTTCTAGTATAAAAGCAATTGAAAACTTAAGAATAAGAAACCATATTTTTCCTGATTCTCCAAACTGGTTTCAATGCACAATGGCCATCAAGATAACAGGCCTCGAGTTTGAAATGTGAATGCATGTGTTCTTTGTACCACCAGAAGGGCATCTACAAGCACCTATGTAAGGCACATATCCATAAATACAAACTTTGTTGGTGCATATAAACATCACCATTTAATTTTGAAAAAAATCAGGATATAGAACCGTAGTGTAATTAATACCTGGGAAAACTGTAAATTCAAGTCCAAAATTTTAGAAAAGAGCCATATGGGTGTCACCATATTAGTTGATAACAGAATCATTTAATTTCTTTAAAACTCAGGCAGGACTGCCTACCTCAAATTCTCCACTTTATGAGAGAACAGACCTAAGAGAGTTGAAATATATTCCCCAATTTCATCCGAATATGTAGTAACATGGTCTAGCTATGTAATTTCAAATAAAGAGAAATCTACACTTATTATCTGCCATGTTCCATGTACAGACTAGCTGCTTTTATTATTTGATATTTAATTATATACCATTTTTCTTAGAATGGATTAGAAAGAGGCAATAACAATGGTCTGAAAGTTAGGTACTGCTAACCAAGCAGGTATAACATAAGAGAGTAGCATAAATAGTGAAGAAGTAGGGGGTATATACCTCCCTGAATGATCTTGAAAAAAAAATTTTTTTTAAAAAACTTCGTATGACTAATTGAAACACATATTACTCCCAAACACTTGCAAGAGAGAAAAATAATGAAATGGTTAGAAACAGAAGCTTTGTAATTTATGTTTTGGAACATTTATTAGTAAATGATCTAATTTCTCTAGGCCTTATTTTCCTCAACTTTAAGATGGGATAAAACAGTATCTATTTTTGATTATGTTGCCATAAGGATTAAATCAGATAATGCAGGTAAAACACTGAGGACAATGCCAGGCACATAGTACAATCTTAACCTAATCAGTACCGAGTAATAAGAGGGGTGATCAAAGAGCAGTATCGAAATGAAAGAACCGACTTCCTTAACTCTAATAATCTCTTGTCATGTCATTGGGGGTTGTATACCATATGCAATCTTCTAGTCAATTCCATATGCACGTACATAGATGTGTATATATGTGTATATCTCAACTATCGCATTGTTGCTTTTCCTGATATCTGCCCTCACCTGATTTGTGGATGGAATTATTGATATTGGTATATCATTTGAAACTATTCTGATTAACTATACTTCATATAGTTTAGAAGGCAATTCTCCCTGTCTCCCTCAACACACACATCTGTGCATACTTGTGCACTCATGCATACACACACACAGGCAGTTACGGTGTTCAGCTATTTGTAAAAGAACCAACATTTATGAATTATCTTTTATTCCCTCCTCAAAGGAATATAGGTATCACATTAGACTAAATCAGAGATATCCAACTGGCAAATCCTAGACCAGATTTGGTTTATGGATGTTGTAGTTGCCTAGCACAGTGCTGGGTTCTTAGTGCCACACAGAAGATATATTTTTTAAATGCATTAGTTACCAAGACTTACAAATTGGGAAAATTGATTTCTGTCTTCTTTAAAATTAAAATATAGATTAGTATTTTAAAAGTAGGTATTAGATCACATGGAGCAAAATTTAAAAGATATAAGCAGTATCCAATGAAAAAATTATCTCTCTCACATCCACGTTCCTCAACCAATCAATTTCTCTCCTCAAAGGCAACATTTGTCACCAGTTTACTGTGTTTCTTTACAGCCATGAGCTTCCCTAAATTCTTTTGGTTGGTGGCGGGGATGGGGCTGAGAAATTCTGGAACCACTTAGATTTCGTTTTTCTCATGGTAACATTCAGTGGCTACCTAAAAACCCCCCAACCCACCACTCACTTCCCCTTCAGTGATTTGCTAAGAATTCTGGACATGATTTTAGGAAAAAAGATATTTTAAAATTTGTGTCTGTAACAATGTTGTTTGACGACATGCCTTGCCATTTTTTCTTACCTCGGTGTCCCAGAAGACCATGGTAAGTTAAAACTGAGTAATTGAAAATGTTCCTTCCTTTAAACAGAGAATAGTGTCACATTCACCCAGGTATTAGGTTGCAGCTTTCTGCGCCGCCCCCGCCCCCAGAAAAAGCCCAGTGAAACTTAGAAATGTTCTTAGCAATTTCAGAGTTTTAAACAAAATACTTTATTTATTTTTTAGACAGAAAACTTATTTCATTATACGTGTGGAATTATCTAAGCACTAAGACATCCAGAGGTTGAGGAGATGTTCTACCTGCATAACACGTTGTTCTGAAGACTCGCATTTAGAAATAATTTGCCATGGGGCTGAAATGTTACATTCTTTCAATACCTTTGGGTCAGATTATCTTGTAATGAAGAATTTTGCCCAATTGTATTAAATAGCATCCAATCATTAATTATTTCAATAGAAAATGAGAGTTCAGAGAAGAATTTTCTGCTAATACGGCAGAACGATTTCCCAAATGCTATGGGGCTCCACGAGGGCACTGCTGCTATCGTCATCTAGTTTAAGGAATTGCTACGAACAGTCTTTTTGTTTGTAACAAACCATTTAATGCCATCTCTATAGCTCATTGCTGCAATTTAGGCAACTGCCTTTTATACGTGTTGGGCTAAATCCTAATTACAGCCACAGTGACTCCTCACTTGCATTTTTAATGACTAAATAATTGATTAGTTAGTGAATACTCAACATACATGATTTTAAAACACTAAATATAAGAAAATATTCTAATCACTCATGGACAAGATTAATATATATATATAATATATATTTATTTATTTTAGTGTGTGTGTGTGTGTGTGTGTGTGTGTGTGCGTATGTATGTTCCAATATAATAAGTGTTAAAAATGCAGGGCAGTTAACTACCAGTTAATAGTAATCAGCTAATTTATGCTAGTTTCAGAGTTAGGGTTAAGTACTCTAGCAAAAGCATTTGTTCGCCTTGGAGATTATGTTTCATTTCCAACATAACCCTCAAATTAAAAAGATATACATGTTGTCATCAGCCCTGTTTCTTATGCACAGTAGCTCCCATTGTCCTAAAGTGTCCCCTTGGGTCATCTTGCTACAGAAGCAGTTATTTTTTTTTTCAAATTTGTAACGTGAAACTGCATACTTGGAAATCAACAAACAGCTCTGAATACTTAGTACGTTTAACTACAGGTTCAAAAATTGTAAGGCGGTGGAGTCAAGGTTATCCCAGAACAAATGATCAAATTCACAAAAAAAGAGGCCTTCATTATTTTGAAGAAGTCCACAAGTTTATTTATGTAACTGATATAGATATAAATATAGAAATAAATACAGACATAGATCTCTTATCCCAGGCCAAGCCTTAGAAAATAAGAGCAGGAGATTTGGACAGAGATTGGATGGAGACGTGGACAGAGACATCTGGCCATGGGAGTACTGCTCTTTAGAAATCTATAGGGAGGTTTCACTTTTGGATTAACTTCAATACCCAACACTATCCAGGCTGTCAGCGAAGGTTGTATAAAGACACTGTTAATAAACCATTCAAGAAGGTATTTGCATAAACTGTCTTTCTTAAACTAAATATTAAAAATGGTATTGTTGTGCAAAGCCAAATTGGTAAGCAATTAACGTCTGAACCCTAAATTGCTTCTGCTACTATTCTGTAAAGAAGAAAAAAATAGTCGTCTTCAAATCTCGCTTCAAGTTCTCCATAAGAAGGCCTGGATCCAAAACAATTGGAACTGTACACCCAGGCTACAAATTGGGATTCGTGATGAAGACCTCAACAGGACAAGGATTGTGTGTTAGGTTGCAGAACTGCCGTAATGAAGTAGCACAGCCTAGGTAACTTAAAAAACAAACTTATTTTCTCACAAGGCTGGGGTTTAGAAGTCCAAAATCAAGGTATCGGTAAGGTTGATTTCTTCTGGGACTTTTTCCCTTGGTTTCTCCCTATGTATTCACATGGGTGTGTATGTGTGTGTCCCAATCTGTTCTTATCAGGACATCAGCCAAAATCATGACCTCATTTTAATGACTATTTAAAGACTCTGTCTCTAATATAGTCACATTCTGAAGTCCTGGGAGTTAAGACATCAACATATGAATTTTGAGAGGACTCAATTCAGCCCCTAACAGTTCATAAGTAAAAATTATGATAATTGAAGATTGCAGCTCAAAAATGTGTCACACTGGTGATTGTGCTTACAATTTACATATTATTTTTGCCCTTACTTTGGCTCATTAGGAAGGAAGGAAGGAAGG
>NW_011888811.1:3673931-3681602 GCF_000151845.1 Pteropus vampyrus
AAAGAAAGAGAGAGAGAGAGAGAGAGAAAGAGAGAAAGAGAGAAAGAGAGAAAGAGAGAAAGAGAGAGAGAAAGAGAGAAAGAGAGAAAGAGAGAAAGAGAGAGAGAAAGAGAGAAAGAAAGAAAGAGAGAAAGAAAGAAAGAAAAGGAAGATTTTTCTATTTTAAAAAAAATCAGCTAATAATTTGACCTTTCTTCCTACACACTAATATTAAATCTTTGTAGACAACCTATTAAGATCTTTTTTAATAGGCTTTCCAATGGGAAAGTTTCTTGTAGATCAAGATACCTGGATAATAATATGCCATAATACCTTCTATCTTCTGGTATCATAATTGAAGGAAGACAAAGCTGCTAAGATATAATTTTCATTTAACAGTAAATCTCCTTAAAGTTTTCAGTAAGGATGGTCAGTGCTGTCCAGGACAAAACCAGTCTTTACCGGATGTATAAAGAAAGGCATTTGGCTCTGAGGGCACCGAGTTAATTGGCAACCTGTAGAAAGAAACTTGCTTTCTACATGCCAGGAACCTCAAAGGTGCATAGTAACTAGTGGACAAAAGACGTACAGGTCTGAAACTCCATAAACTTTTAAAGAATATTAATTATAATACACAAATATTGAATAAAAGGGATATGCAAGCAATTGTCACTATTCTTTCTAAATACCCAAGCTGAATACCTTGTTTTATATGACTATAGTTAATGATCAACTCGCTATTTGTGTTACAAAAGATAAATGAAGTTAAATCATATTTAGATGATTTAATAGATAATTATATATTTTTAAATTATTAATGCAAACATAATATCAGGAACATGTAAATAATTAATGATGTACTTATAAATAATTTCTATTAGTGAAATAGATTAAGAAAATGATTTGTCCTTACCAGTGGGCTCATAAATATTTAACAATAACTACTACTGACAGCTTTTAGATTCACCTCAAAACCCTAACATTTAACCCTGTTTAAAAAATGGAGTGCATTTTTAAATGGAAAATAAAGTGTACTTACGTATAATCCTTATTTACTTCGGATTATTTAAATACATTTTTAAATGGCTTGAACGCAAATATCATTCCTATTGTGTTTAATATTCATAAAGCCAAGGCAATTTTTCTTTTAAATCTTAAATCTGAAAGATGTTAAAATATTTGTGTTCATTAAAATATAATTTGATAGTTTCAATCTATAGCATGCTCAATTTACATATTCCCTAACTCAACATATTGAGTTAAAAAATAATTATGTCAGAAACTTCTTTATATAGTTGCTTTTCCAGCAATACGCTTCCAACAGACCCCAAAACATGTCTATCAATGGGGACAGCCATTTTGCATAGGTGACCTGTAGTTCACCCACCCTTGTGGTAAACAAGAAGGAATTTGCTGGGGTGGTTAAGAAGCAGTTACTTGCAACAAAAGAGCAGATATCATGTAGTCAGCTTCTCCAGAACAGTGAGCACTTGAGGATCCAGATATCCTTATAAATGACAAGGCCAGCTGTCATCTTTGTTCGTCCTTGAACTGGGAAGTCTATAACTCCATATTGAGACATGCATGCTTCTCATTTGATGTAACAGTTTCTGAATCTTTACCATTAAGAATACATTATGTTCCTTAACTGTGTCTGTTCTTGTTTATCTACCAGTTAATATTAACTTTATGATGATCACATAATATGTGCAGGAATCTACACAAAAATATGCATACAAATATATATAAACCTATATTACATATTTAAAGCTATATTGCATATGTAAATTTATATTATGTATATAAACTACATATTATATAAGACCATATATAAATATATACTCTATTTAAATGTATAATGCATATATAGAAATCTTAAAATATATATTATATGTAAACATATATAAACCTTAAGATATGCATATTATAAACTCCATATTTTTTTTAAATTCTCCCTTTGATAACTACCTCTACTTCATGGTACAATATTTCTTTATGTATCTGAAAAATACAATCAGTCTTACAGACTCAATGGTAATTCTCTTTATGATATCTTTGATTTCTGTACTCCATGATTTGCTTATCTCTATTCTGATTCATGATTTCCTCATCACTGTTCTGATCCATTCTAAATTGGTTTTATAATTTACGCTCACTGTTTGCCTTTTTTTTTTTTCCCCCCCCCAATGACAGTCTTTGCTGTAGGGTTTTTTTATTTATTTTTATTTTTATTTTTTTGGTGGGAGCAGAGGACAGGTCTAGGTATGAAGGAAGTCAGTACTCTCTTTCTGTATGAATAATTAAAGTAACATCAGCCTATGCTATAAGGAAATTTCCTTCTTGTTCTTCACCATGTTATACTAATGGCTGGAAGACTTTACCATTCTGTTATTCAAGCTTTTGTTTTTATCAGATGTTTCATGATCTTACTTTTATTACATAATTAGGTAGGAATCTATCCCCTAATAGGTAGATGGAAACTGGGATTTCATGGAAGTCACAAAAATTTTGTGTAGGAAAATAAGCATTCAATAAGGGTTTGTGTAACAATAATAAAAAAAAAGAGAGAGAGAGGTACTGATTCTGATAGGAGGCGATATAGAACTAGACACGACAAACTGCAATTCACAATAGAGATATAATATTTATGAAACGCAATAGCCATTATGAAGTGAAAGCTACAGGAACTGCAGAGAGATTTAGTAGAAATACACTAACAATAGACGGCTAAGCCACTCTCAGAACAAACAGATAAAAGTGGACAAAAAATGAGTAAGGCGATAACAACAAAAATAAGTAAAGAGATGGAAAATCTGAACACTATAATCATTAAGATAGATCTTATAAATTTTAGAATTTACACCCTTACAATAGAGAATGTACTTTTTTCCCTCAAGAATGGTGGAAATTTCACAACAATTACTGAAGTACTAGGATCGCACTGAATACATATCTAAGTACCATACGGCAGAAATAATATGGACAGCTCTGATCACAATGCAATAAAACTAGAAAATAGTAACAAAAACAAAAGTACTTTTCGATTGGAAATTAACAAAAAAATACAACCTCTATTAAAAGACTTGTGTGAAAGGAGAAACACAAACTGAAATTACAAAATTTCTAAGAAAGTAAAACACTACTTACTGGAATCTATGCAGCCTGTTTAAAGCAGTGGTAAGAGGAACATTCATAGTTCTAAAGAGTGTCATCAGAAAAAAAAAAAAAACTAAGAAAATAAATGAATTAAATACCTAGCTTAAAAATATTTTAAAAATTAAAAAAATAGCAAAGCAAGCCAAAAGAGAGTATAAGAAGGAAAATAAAGAGCCAAGATTAATGAGAAAAAAATACAAATAAAAGAACCTAATAATAAATAATAATTTAAATAATTAATTCAAATCCTATTGTTGCAAACCATAATTAACAAAACAGACAAATCACTATCAAACCTGATCTAGAAACAATGGCGGAGGAATAACAAACATATAAACTAAAAAATGAAAAGAGAGAAACAATCATTGAGAGATAACTTTTTTAAAAATCATGACACTAGAGTACAGATTAAGAAAAAAAGGGAAAATCTAGGTGAAATGTATCATTTTCTAGGTAAAAACAGATTATAAAAAATGATCCAAATAAAGATAGAAAGCATAAACAGACTAATTTCCACAGAAACAATAGACAGTGTTTTAAGGACCGACTTTATAAACAAAGCACCAGGTCCAGATGCTTTCTCAGAAGAATTCTATCAACCTTCTATGTACTAGAGAGTTAAAATGCTTTGTTGCTCCAGAGTATTAAAAATATCATTTTTCTAATTATTTTTATAAAACTAATATAACATCAGTACCAAAATCTTATAAAGATAGCACCAAATAAAGCTATAAGTATTACTTTAAAATATCAATGCAAAAATAGTAAACAAAACAGTAAACAGACTCCAATACTACAATAAGAAAGTAATATACCATGACTAAGTGGAATTTACTCCAGAAGTACAAAATTGGTCCAATATTACAAAGTCCATATTATACAGTTATTAAAAACAAGACAAGAAGCCTCAAATGAAGTCAGTCATGCTAAGCCTCACATTGCCAAACTGAGATGTGATTACAGTTTTGGCGCTCTCTGATGTGAAATTTTAAACCAGTCAATCAGGAATTGTCTGATCAGCATCAACTAGGTCATCTGCCTGATACCCCTGAGATCCCCTAAAGAAAAGTAACTGAGATAACCAACCTGCTCTTTTGCCTAGTATAACTTTCTCGGTCCTCCCTCATTCTGCCCATAAAGGTCTTTCATTTTGGATAGTTCCTTGGAACTCCTTTCTGTACTAGATTGGAGGAAAGTAGAGCAATATGAGGACTAAATGAAATGTGGGATTCTGGATTTGATCTTAATCCCAATTAAAGAGATCAGTAGGGCAATTGGTGAAATTTTACTAAGGTTTGGAGATCAGTAAACAGAATGGTGCCAATGTTAATTTCCTAGTATTGATAATTCAATTGTACAGTAGTTGTGTATACTATTAAAACTTGGGGAATTTGTGTAAAAGGTATATAGGAAATGTTATCATTTTTGTAGTATTTTCCCTAAAAATTCATTTTTAAATAAAAGTTAAAAAACAAAATAATTAAAAAAAATAGAAGGTTCTTAATAAAATAAAATTAACCTGTGATGGCAGAAAAAATAAATGATCAAGGATAAAAAGAAGGGAAATAAAATATTTATGCCATTACTAAATTAGAGGATTGAGAAATTTGTAAAATTTGCCTGTGTTCCTATATGTCTTCTTGCATGACTAGAATCTGAAGTCACTTCTGGGACTAAGGAATTTGGATAAAATTTTAAAAAGAAAAAAAAAATCCTTAAGAATTGTGTTCCAATCCTTAAAGACATATCCTTTAAGATGACTCATGAAAGTTTAAACATCAATAGATCAGGTTATGATATTGAATCTTGTAGAAGCATAAAGAAAAAGCTCAGTTGCTTCTAAAGGCAAACGATAAAACTGTAAACAGCAAGAAAATAGAAATCAAATTATGGGACCATTTAAAGCCATAGGCGTATTGAATTGTTGTTAGTAAAAATACAAAACAGTTGTTTTATTGAATATATTGACCTAGATGCTACCATTTAACCCAAATCCTAGAAATCCATACCTCTGTACATTTCTAAAAATATACATTTTCAGGTCTTAAAAGATAGTTTCTCAGAAATCTTCAATATATGTGTCTGTGTACGTAGATATATACACTCGTTTTTTCCAAGAATCTCTTCCAAAAGTTTTGCCTAGGTTTTAATTTTCTATATTTATTTAATTGATTTGTATGAACTTAGTCAAGTCTTTTGATTTCTTCAGTTTCTTCATGTATTGCATTTATAATACCTATGCTACAATACTATTTTAAAACTGAAAATCTCATAATTCTAATTTAAATATTTCCATTCTAGGTTACAGACCTATTGTTGGGAGCATCGACTGAGACAACAGACTTGAAAGCACTTGGTAAAAAAGAAACTGTTTTACTGTTTGTTGGAATATAAATAGGTTACATGACAATTAAGTAAGTTTACTTTAAAAAGTAATAAGTTGTCTACATTCTTTCTCTTGTGGACCGTTATCACAAAAGGGAGCAGTAAAATAAGACTCCTGATTTTGTAATATTCAAATGATGGAAATTAATGACCAAGTGACTATCGTTCAAGTAATGCTTTCATTCCCATAACAGGAAAAAAAAAAGTCTGCATTTCTAGTTCAAATATACAATTTGACATAAAGAAACCCTGAGTTCTATTTGCTTGCATAACCTTGGTTTTCCACTTACATCTGTAATAATACAATATTCCTATTACAAGCATTTCAGGGATACATGATGGCCTCTAGACTAATAATTTTTACTAGTCAGAAACAGACTAGCTATTCTAACACAATTTAATCACATTTCTTCTACAGCTCTATAGATGATTTTCATGTCAACAGGTTTAAAGCCTGCTCACCAGATACAGAGGTGGAAATAAAGTACTGACTCTTGAATGGCAAGACTCAGGCTGTGCAAAGACTGTGATAAGAGAGAATGAGCTTTCATTCTCCACTTAACCCATTCTGTTCCCCTCCTTTATTCCCACTCTGTCTACTCAGCACATTCTCGCTACTCAGTACAACCCATGGGTTTCAAATTATTTTGTTGTGGATAAGGAAATAGGAGGCTTATATTCTTCTGTAGAAACATAGCACTCAGAATATAGTACTACTTATTATTGATAACTATGTAATTATATATTTTCAATAATTTGCTCTGAAGAAAATGGGCATTTCTACAGGATTCCCATTCAACCCCATGTTCATAATGAGCACACAGTCATACATTCATTAAAGCTACCATGAGCATCAACCATATGCTAGTGATCAGCTATACCATGGTCAACAACAAGAAAATAGTGTCCACCATAAATAAACTTATTCATGAAGGCAGAAAATAAATAAGTACATAAATACTTAAGTATGGGTTGGGGGACCCTTTTAAGGTAGTGAATATCAGATATCTTGTTTCAACAGAGAATAACTCACCTTAGATGGCATGATCATCAAGAAGTTACATGAGAAGATAATATTTAAGAAATATTAGAGGATCTAACCATGTGATATTTGAGAGTGGTTTTCTAAGCTAATGTAATGGCTTGTGAAAGTGTTCTAAGGAATGTTCTAGAAATTGATTAAAGGTTAGACTTGATGGAAAGCAGTGTCTATAGTAAAGAGTAGTTTTGTACATGGTTGGAACAATAAGTGATACCAGATAATGCAGGTACTTATAAGCTGTGATATTTTCTCCTCTACATGTAATGAAAGAAAAGTGGTGAATTTTAAGCAGTGGACCGCCATAATCTAATTTTTATTAAAATTCTGGTTGCTGTATGGAATATGGATTAAATGAGACAAATAACAGAATTTAAAGTAATAGTATATTCAAAACAACTGAAAACAGGTACTTTAATAAATATATATAAGCGAATATTCACAGTAGCACTGTTCACAATAGCCAAAAGGTGGAAATAGCACAAATGTCCATCAATGGGTGAATGGATAAATTGTGAAATATTACAGGCAACAGAATGTTATTCAGCCACAAAGAGTGAAGCATTGATACATGCTACACTGTGGATGAATCTCGAAAACACTACGCTAAAGTAAAAGAAGCCAGACACAAAAGGTCACATATTCTATAATTTTATTAATATCTATAATTGGTAATACACAGAGACTAAATGTAGATTGGTAGTTACCAGGGGCAGGAAGTAAGGTGGAAAGGGGAGTAAACATTTAATGGGTACGGGATTTTATTTTAAGGTGTTAAAAATGTTTTAGAACTAGACAGAAGTGGTGGCTGCAGAACCTTGTGAATGTACTACATACTACTGAACTGTTCACTTTAAAATAGTTAATTTTATGTTATGTCAATTTTACCTCAAAAAAATTTTTAAAGCTCATGGAAATGTGATTTTTATACTTTGAGAAAAAGCTAATTTTCAAAAGCATACGCATAAAAACAAATATTCTTAGAATAATATAAAGCAAGAATTCTTCTTAGCACGAGCATTCAAAAGACATTAAACAGCCAACAAACCATCAGTTCATTATCTATCCAACCATTTATTCACTGAACGGCTATTTATTCACTTTATTAAGAT
>NW_011888811.1:3681652-3687388 GCF_000151845.1 Pteropus vampyrus
TAAAGCCTGCTCACCAGATACAGAGGTGGAAATAAAGTACTGACTCTTGAATGGCAAGACTCAGGCTGTGCAAAGACTGTGATAAGAGAGAATGAGCTTTCATTCTCCACTTAACCCATTCTGTTCCCCTCCTTTATTCCCACTCTGTCTACTCAGCACATTCTCGCTACTCAGTACAACCCATGGGTTTCAAATTATTTTGTTGTGGATAAGGAAATAGGAGGCTTATATTCTTCTGTAGAAACATAGCACTCAGAATATAGTACTACTTATTATTGATAACTATGTAATTATATATTTTCAATAATTTGCTCTGAAGAAAATGGGCATTTCTACAGGATTCCCATTCAACCCCATGTTCATAATGAGCACACAGTCATACATTCATTAAAGCTACCATGAGCATCAACCATATGCTAGTGATCAGCTATACCATGGTCAACAACAAGAAAATAGTGTCCACCATAAATAAACTTATTCATGAAGGCAGAAAATAAATAAGTACATAAATACTTAAGTATGGGTTGGGGGACCCTTTTAAGGTAGTGAATATCAGATATCTTGTTTCAACAGAGAATAACTCACCTTAGATGGCATGATCATCAAGAAGTTACATGAGAAGATAATATTTAAGAAATATTAGAGGATCTAACCATGTGATATTTGAGAGTGGTTTTCTAAGCTAATGTAATGGCTTGTGAAAGTGTTCTAAGGAATGTTCTAGAAATTGATTAAAGGTTAGACTTGATGGAAAGCAGTGTCTATAGTAAAGAGTAGTTTTGTACATGGTTGGAACAATAAGTGATACCAGATAATGCAGGTACTTATAAGCTGTGATATTTTCTCCTCTACATGTAATGAAAGAAAAGTGGTGAATTTTAAGCAGTGGACCGCCATAATCTAATTTTTATTAAAATTCTGGTTGCTGTATGGAATATGGATTAAATGAGACAAATAACAGAATTTAAAGTAATAGTATATTCAAAACAACTGAAAACAGGTACTTTAATAAATATATATAAGCGAATATTCACAGTAGCACTGTTCACAATAGCCAAAAGGTGGAAATAGCACAAATGTCCATCAATGGGTGAATGGATAAATTGTGAAATATTACAGGCAACAGAATGTTATTCAGCCACAAAGAGTGAAGCATTGATACATGCTACACTGTGGATGAATCTCGAAAACACTACGCTAAAGTAAAAGAAGCCAGACACAAAAGGTCACATATTCTATAATTTTATTAATATCTATAATTGGTAATACACAGAGACTAAATGTAGATTGGTAGTTACCAGGGGCAGGAAGTAAGGTGGAAAGGGGAGTAAACATTTAATGGGTACGGGATTTTATTTTAAGGTGTTAAAAATGTTTTAGAACTAGACAGAAGTGGTGGCTGCAGAACCTTGTGAATGTACTACATACTACTGAACTGTTCACTTTAAAATAGTTAATTTTATGTTATGTCAATTTTACCTCAAAAAAATTTTTAAAGCTCATGGAAATGTGATTTTTATACTTTGAGAAAAAGCTAATTTTCAAAAGCATACGCATAAAAACAAATATTCTTAGAATAATATAAAGCAAGAATTCTTCTTAGCACGAGCATTCAAAAGACATTAAACAGCCAACAAACCATCAGTTCATTATCTATCCAACCATTTATTCACTGAACGGCTATTTATTCACTTTATTAAGATTCTACCAGATGCCAGCCCCCACTAGCTTTAGGGATACATTGATGTATAATCTGTCCTTAAAGGATAGATTGCATAACAGGTGAGGAGAAACATACTAATACATAAGAATATTGATCTAATCTTTCAATGGGGATATGAAACCTACTGTGCTGATTTATGTGAATCAAATGAGAAAACATGTAAACTTAGCAGAGACTTTGTTAGCTAATGCACTGGTATATGCTCCATAAAGGCTGCTTCCCATGGCCTTTCCCTCTCATTAATTCCCCACTCATATCAAACAATGAGAAAGATCTAGCTTTAAATTTATAAATGCATGGAATATTATCATTGACATTCAGTTCTTTGACATCTGAGCTTTTTCCCCATTCTTTCTTTGGTTCACGTTATTTTCACCCTTCTAAAATGTAGACGATATCTTAGAGGCTATTCATTCAACTGTATTCCACAAATTGAAAAAAATTAAAGGTTGCCGCAAATATTAAATAGCCATTCTTTACAGAGCTCATTAGTCCATACTTTTGTCAAGACCCCGGGAACCTGCTCGAGGTCTAATGCTGTTCATGGCACCATACAGTCTGCTGCATCTCTGCAAGTTTCTAACTTACTGGAGTTAAACCAGGTAAAGTCTGATTGTCAAAAGGCCAAACCTAATCAATCATAAATATGCAAATCTAATTATTATTATATGCTACTAATCATTTAACTCCTTATACAAAGGTTTTTTTTGTTTTTTTTTTAAAGCATTTTGAAGTTTCTAAAGAACTTTTTCTGAAAAAAATAAATGACAATTCCATATCCAATATATAAAACTTATGGCTTGAAATTTCATATTGTATTATCTAAAAAAAAGTATATGTTTTAAATTATAAAAAAGTAAAGAAAAAGCCCTCAACTTTGGAAATACAGACATGTATAAAGAAAGGCAGAATTAAATAGTGTGTAACTAAGAAGCGGCTGCTAATGGATTTTTGTATATTTCCTTCCCATTTTTTCATATTAAAGTTTATCTTTAGAACTGGTGCTACACAGTGAAATGAATACTGTTTGACCCATGCTGTATTCCATGTCTCATTTGGAACTTCTAGCAAAAACCAAAAGAGACTGTAACCAATCTTTAGCACATCTGGCCTCTAGGCACCCAGACTCTAATTCCATATTGGCAGTGGCAATTTTACTAAAAATAGATGACTGAGCCCTCCCTTGACTTCCCCTTCCTTTCCAGATGCACCAGCCCTCTTTGCTGGCATCCCAGTGAAATTAATTAAAATAAACAAATACTGTTGAACAGAACACTAAACGATCTCCATATTCTTTTGCTCTAGGGATGGCAGATCCAGGTACTGGAAATACTTTCTAATAAGGAAAGGAGGCACAGAATAAGAAAGGTAGGTAATCCTGTAGTTAGCATTCAGCAGGCAAGTCGAGGACACCAACTAGGAATGTTAGGGACTATGCTGGGTTGTGGGACAAGGAAGGTTAAGGTTCCGCCTAATGCACCACTCAGCTTGGTTGAGAGAAAAAATACAAACCAATGGCAGCCGCATCAATAATCACAATGTGGAGAGGTACTCCAGATGAAAGTATTCAGGAATGATCAGATGTTGTAAAATGAGGAGATTGGAGGAGAGAATGATGTATTAAAAAAAAAAAAAAAAAGTAACGTGGACAGCCAAGGGGCACAGACAAAGTAAGAACAGCACGTTCTAGGAACTCCGAGTTCATGATTGACAGAGCATCGGATACAGCTCAAGGGATACAGGTTAAAGGAAACAAAAGAAATGAGTCTGAGGGGATACAAATGAGCCCAGTTAAGTCTTGAGAGTGGGCTAAGTAGTTTAACTTGAATCAAACAGCAACATTATTATTATAAGGCATGTGGTGAGTACCGGGGTTTATGGAACAGCATGAGGAGGAAGGAAAGAAGGGAAGAAGCCTGTAAACAGCAGCCAGCCTCACAAGGGCCGTTCTCGTTCTCTGCCCTTTCTTCCCCTCTTCCGGCTTGAGCTCCACTCTTAGTTCTTTTATATTTGATAAGTATTTCCTGAATACCAATTTTTGTGATGAGGACCTTTCATGCCCTTCCTGGTGCTTAGAATTAATTAGTGGAGACTGAAGAGCCTATGAACAATTACAAGACATTATAGCTAGTGCCTGGAGGAAGCATAGAGGGGGGCCATGCGAAATTAGGGAAGAGACAGTTTGCCAGGGCTTGGGTGGGACAGGAGACAGTCAGGGGAGGCTTAGAGTAGAATGTTGAGGCTTTACGTTTAAAAGTTAAAGAGGCAAGAATGCTATAGACAGAGGAGTAGATTTAGAATAGGCAAGGGGTGAGTGCAGCAGGAGGAAAGTTAAAGAGAGGTTTACTGAAATTGAAGGTGAAGTGAGATTTTTTCATAGAACTTGAGACAACTGACAGGGCAGCACTCCCTCCCCACAACCCCACCCCAGAGGCCTCCCAGAGATCCAGTCCTGGTCACAGTGATTCTTCTGACTTTCAGTGGCTACTCCTACTCCACCTACTCCTTATCAATTAGCCAACTGAACTGGTTCACTCCTTAAGTTTTCTCAGCCCTGCTGGCTCTTCCTTTCTACTCAGAGCTGGTGGGGGGGTCACCCTGACCCCTGCCTATTTGTGGACCACCACTTCTAAACCACCTGGTTTAATTTGTGTCCTCCAGAGTCCAGGCAATTTATCTACAGAGAGTCCTTCGAAGAAACTCACCACTCCAGTCAACGGTCCCCTGGATGGGCATCAACAGCTGTTGCCTCCCATTGACAAATCGCAAGTATAAGGGACCCGATCCTCCACCTTCGGCCCTTTTCGGCCTGAAAGAGCCAAAGTGGTCACTGCCCCCAAACCACAAAGATTTAGGTCCCTAATTATGGAAGGGAGAATGTTAGGGAGCTAGTCAGACAAGGGGAACAAAGGAATAGGGGCCCAGCCCAGAGACCGCCCAAAGAACACCCCAATGGTAGAATTCTGGGTATGTACATGCGCACTAGGCAAAGAGTTATAGAGCAGCCAGGTGTCAATCAAAATCACCTAGGAATGCCTTTGGAACCACCCCATCACAGCCCAAATGTAAAGCAGATTTACATTTCTGCGCCCTCCTTATCCCTCTCCCTTCCTGCTGCGATTGGGGTGACACTGAACTCTGATCGGCCCCAACAGCAACAATAGTACAGACTAGGGCTGGCAGAGGACCGCAGGGACACCAAAATGACCAAGGAAGCTGGAGTCAAAGGGTCGGGTTGGGCACTTCATCTCCACAGCTACCCTGCCCCCCTCGTCTACTCTGGTAAATCCCCTCCTTCTAGCCCTCCCTTTGCTCGCACCTTTGTTCTAATTCCTGGCCACACACACCCCTGATCCCCACACCCCCCAGCTAGGATTTCTCTGCCTCCTACTCTCTCCCTTCAATAACACACACAAGCTAGGAACTGTTCCTTTCACATTCTGAAAGAATCTATTTATATTCCTGAGTTCCTTTTTTGGGAAAATAATTTAAAAGATGAGTTTAGCTATATATTAAAGAAAAGAAGGGGAGCAGCATTTTTCTTGAAAATGGCTCAGGACTAATTTTTTAATCCAGATTGCTATTGGAAAAAAAAAAAAAAGGAAAAACAAAAAAAACAGAAAAGAAAAAAAAAAAGCCCTTACCTCTTAGGTGGCTATAATTTGTTTTTGTTTTTTTTTATATGATAAGCAGTCAATGTGTGTTTAAAGCAGTGATGAGTCACAAATGGCTTCTCCACCACTCTTACTGATGTCTATGTTAATATATTTTGTAATCCCCATGTCGCTTAAAATATATGTCCTCTTATATGGGTCAGTATTACTGTTTTAACATATCAAGTTCAATGTACTGCAAAAATATTTTAATGGCTGACTTTGCATGAGCTGCCGCCTACTTTCTAAGGATGTGCTAAAATACATATCATGTGAGAAGTAGGGATATATGGTAAAAAAGAACATGATTTAGTACTTGGACAGATATGCAGATAAATCCCATCTCTACCACTTACTAGT
>NW_011888811.1:3687888-3690463 GCF_000151845.1 Pteropus vampyrus
TTGTCACCTGTAAAAGGCACCACATTAGCAATTTAAAAAATGAATTCTTTGTGTATTTCTAAAGCAATAGAAGTAAAAAACCCTGTTAAACTATGTAAGGGTGGAGCTGATAAATTTTTAAGTCACTGCTTTTTAATGTAACAGCTTACTCTTTAAAATTTTAATGTGTATTGCAAAGGCAATATAAAAAATGGCATACATCAGTCTAAAATGATAAAAATGTCTTTATGACCTTCATGGATTTTTGTCTAGCCTAAGTAATCCCAGTAAACCCTACAGATGGAAAATGCATCTTCAATCATTTCACTGCTTTTGCCCTTGATTGTGTTTTTTTTTTTTTTTAAACATTTCTCACTAATACATCTTTCTTAAAAGAATGACATTAAAATAGGAAGGCTTTAAATGAAAGTCGGTGACTTGTCAAGGGGACTGGCTTAGATCCTGATACTATAGATTTTACTTGTTTTAATTACATCAAATATATCTAGTGTGTGCTTTGCTGTTTTAAAGGAGTCAGCATCTCTATTTCGAAAGACTCAGTTTTGTTTTAAGAAATCCCTTGTGGTAACTTTTGTCATGCAAATTTTTATTTGAAAGAAAAGCATTGCAAGGTACTAAAATTAAAGGGGTCCCATTTCTGGCCAGCATATCTGAGGCGAATGCAGAACAAAGAAAGAGTCATCGAATGAGCACAGAAAAGAAGAGGCCTGTGTGCCGCGAATAAGTCCAATCTCTGATTCTCCTGTCTGTTCAGGGGTATATCATACCTCTGACCCACACTAGGAATGAGATTTACTTAGCATCATACTAAAAAAGTGAGAGATAATCGAAAAGGTATAATCTGCCTTCAACTGGTACCCCTGTGCTAATGCAGAAGTCTGTAAGACCATAGAAGTGAGACATCTGTTGTTTGAAAAGGGCTCTTTTGGGGATGCCCCATCATTCGATCGATTCTGGGCAGGAGAGATGTAAAGAGACTGAGAAGGGGGACGTGTGGGAGGATTGCATGGCAAAGGAAAGCACTAAAGGTTGAATGCTGATCAGACAGTGAGCGGCCACCCACGAACTGAATCTCACCTAGTTTGCAATTTTCCCCAGAGGCAAATCCTGTAGCTTAGGAAAAATAAAAATTACTGCCCTCTCTCTATTCTCCAAGTATGTCTGTCTCCCCCAAAGCGATCCAAATGATCTACCTTTCCAACCCAGCACAAGTCATCATCTGTTGAGGCAGATGATCTGACTATTTTTCCCTTGGTTCACACTCAGTTATGATGGCAGATATCCCATCAACATGATCTCTTCCAAATGAACAGTGTAGTTATCCAAAAAGGAATGAAAGAAACTCAGACAGCTGTGGTGAAAGTTTCTAATTTTGAGTAGGGGGACACTGTGTGAAGGACAAGCCAAAATTGCTGGAGGGCTGCCTTCTGCTCTTTCTGAAGTGCATAGAGTTGATACTCACGTGCTACTCCAAACCCATTCGTTCTCCCAGATCGAGAAGTTACTTTTTCCCAATTTCGTGTTGATTTGGGAAGTGGTGGGTGTTGGGGGCACAGTAACCAACCTCCAGGGTGACTGCTACCTGCTATTGGTACAATCATAGGAGGCAGTTTTCCAGAGTTGTCTTTCTCTTACAAATCCTTGACAAACTGCTTAGCATAAAAGATTAATTTGTAAAATGAAAAAAAAAAATCTTACCCACAAAAAACTTTACTACACCTACTACTCCTAATACTATTAAAACAAATGTGAAGCAGGAATCTTTAGAGGAGGAAAAAAATCATTTCAATTGCCAGTAGTCTGTAGTGAAGATAATAGTAAGTCATTAATGACTTACTGGTATAGATTGCATATTCTATGTATTAATAAAATAAAAACTTTCGAGATCATGATAGCAAAGGATAGAGAGACATATGTTTACAAAGATACGCACACACACACACACACACTGACCTATGTCCTACAGAACTCATACACTCACTTTAGAAAGATCACCCAAATAACCTTTTCATTTTCACAAATACTGTCTGTTGTATTCAGGAATAGCCAGGACTGTGATGTGTTCTAATGTATCTCAGAGTGTAATGTATCTCAGAGTGTAATGTATCTCAGAGTGATCAATCAAGGGTTTGAGTTAACTCTGCAGATACATAATTTTTATCTGAAGACAATGCTACTTTGTACCTGACAAAGAACAGCTCTTATGGTGTGGTTCCAAGCTGGGGACAGGGTGACAGAACCTCCTTCAGTCAGGGCCTGAGCAGTGGAGTCCAAAGCAAAAATGTCTCATATCCAATTTAAGTTTGATTTTCTATGTTTCTTGTATCATTGAATCTCCAATAAAGTTTGCAAATCAATACAAATTAGCGTCAGCTTGTTCTTAAATAGGATGGGAGGAAGAAGAGTGGGAGCTGTGAACACATTTGAGAGCAAAGTGGGGTACAGAGAGCTGGACCGGCTAGAAATATTCAGGCAACTTCCAGGAGCCAGGGGCCATCCCAGGGCCCTCTGAATAGTCAAGAGGAAGCCAAATTTTTAGAAGTCACGTGGCATTATTATCTCCATGATTCTTTAG
>NW_011888811.1:3691568-3708840 GCF_000151845.1 Pteropus vampyrus
AGAAGTTCCTGAGCTCGTCCCAAGTCACGGGATGGCAAGTATAAAAATATCTTTATTTGATGAACAAATAATAGGTTTAAAGGCTATTATAAATCAACAGATCCTTTGATGGGGGTAAGGTGGACTAGAGAAAAGAAGGATGTGAAAGAAATAGGGAGAGAAAGAAGGAGGGAAAGGAACAGGAATAAGAATCATACAACAATGGGCTGTTTCCCTTTTGTGCTCTGTTTTTAACAAAAGTAGTTTCAGAAGTCTAGCTTTTTTAGATTTGAATAATGACATTTGTGTTTTTTAACTTTTTATATTTATCCATTTTATTCTTCCCCACTTAATCAGTTTTAAAGTTTGAAATCTTGCTTTGATTTCCTTTTTGCTATATCCAGAGGGGCTAGATTAGATGTAAAAAAGTACTATTTATTAGATAAAAAGCTAATTTTAAAAACCAATGATAAGAATTATAATTACTTTTCACTAAAGATGCAATTATACACAGATAACTTCCAATTACAGAATTAGTGAAGAGATGGGAAGGAAAAAAAAAAAAAAACCTCAGTGCACCCAACAATTATTTTCTCAATGAGCGTAGATTTTCAGGTCCTTTGAGACTTTCTTTAATTCACAGCTAACGCTCTAAGCATTTTTATGTGTATCACCTAAAATGAAAGCGTGATAGAGAGTAACAAATGCTGAGTTCAGAATTCTCATTTATCAACCATATCCTTCTAGTGGGTTTCTTCAAACATGAGAGTGTACCTCTTCTGGCCACAGGTAGTATTTACTTGTCCCTGGTAATCGTATCCTTAGCTGAAAATATGAACATGTACTAAACTTTAATAGGTCACCGTTTGGTAATTAAATGTAAATAGGATGATGCTTTATAAAAGGAAATAATTTCTAGTAATGTATTGATATAGATTACATATTCTACCTACTTATGAAATGTCACACTAGAAGGGTTGTATTCTGTCAGCTTCAAAATCATGTTCACAAGGAATAGAGATAAAGGTGTTTGTGAAGATTATATATAGATATAGAGATACAGACATATAAATATGTATCTATATCTATATAAAATGGATAGTGTCCTATAGAACTGATTTTATATTTTCTGTGACTTTTTTTAAAGTAGACTAAAATTTACACAGTGAACAATATGCACTTGAAGGGTGATTTAAAATTAAATGACCAAACATTTTCATCATTTTGTTACATAAAGTATACTCAAGTTATTGGCAGATGTTTAATTTCCAAATCAATAAGCTTCTTTCTCAGCATTTTAAGTCTGATGACTGGCTATTAAGCTTATGGAATTCATACTTTGAACAAATGTAGCATTGACCTAGAAGGCTTATTTATGGGTCTGTTTCCCTCTCTTTTTCTCAAGTCAAATGATATTTTTTTAAAATTGAAAATGCTATTTAACTTAATAATCTAGATCTGTCTGTATATATCAAGTATTGACTCCAACCTACTGCATGTGAGAAAACATTTCAGTCATAGAACCAAGGTAGATTGATGACTACTATCATCAGGCCAAACAATATTAATCCCCCATCAAATTAAAGAAGCACGAAAAATGATGACTGTTATTTTTTTTAAAAAAATCAATCACAGTCCAAATGATGGTATCTATCTTGAAATACATTTCTTCCACTCCCCAAAAAGTTGATAAATTTTAAAGTTTTAGCAGTGAAAGTGATAGAGAATCACAGACAGACTGAAGGTCTCTCGGAGATGTTCTCCAAATATTTCAAAGGGTATAAAACAAGAAAGAGAATGTATTTGTGAAGATGTGTTCTTTGAAACTGCTATATTTGTAGGAAATAATTATCTTTTTATGTCAAGTGAGGGTGTTGGAGTATTTCACTCCACTTAAACAGTTTTATGACCACATTCCGCCACTAGCATCGTCGGCTCAATGGCAAGCCATCATTAAAATCAGGGCACTCCTGAAGATGATGAATTAATAAACATAAACATGCCTGTGTGAGGTATTTTAGGAATTGCTTTGTAAAACTTTTAACTATGAAGATTTTCTAAAATTTAGAAAGAGAATAATTAGAAGAATCTCAGAGTACACACCACTCACCTTCAGCCACCATCAATTTCTGCTTTTCCGCTTCATATATCCCTAGATTCTCTACTCCCTCCCCCTCCCTGACACACACACTCACACACTTTTTGTTTGCGCCTCCCCAGAGTATAAGAGAACAAATCTCAAGCATTTTATGTTACCTGCAAATACTTTTGTGTCTCTCTCAAAAAGACTTAAAAATTAAACCAGAACATATTTTCGCATCCAACAAAATTAACAAAAATTCACAACTATCATCTAACATCAATATGTTTTGAATCGTCTCCAAATGTCTTAACATGTCTTTTTCCAGATAGTTTATCTGAGTGAATTTTGTTAGTTTCTAATGAAATAACACTATTTTTAATATAATATGACTTTATATGTGATCCAAAATCAGATTTACTGTGAATATTTTCTAAACAGTTAAATATGAATTATCTAACTTTATCCTCATTAATTTCTGATGAGTGAAAACTAAAAAACAAAACAAAAAAGAAAAGAAAAAATGTTACGTGTGCTATAAAGCAAGTTCAAGTAAATATTAAAAATCAGTGAAAATCATCATAAGGCACAAAATGTTACGCAAAGAGACACTCCTTTAGACTAGGATACATAAGACAGTTTAATGGTAACAAAATTAAACCTGAAGTATTGAAATTAAGCTGAAACTTTTATATGTACTAGTTTGGACAAGTTTGAATCTATGTTGCCTCATAGTCTTCTTATATGAAGAGTGGCATGAAGTCCTTCTGCATACAGATTTGTGAGAATCAAGTGAAAATATGCTAGAAATCACCCAGCATACACTATAAGCAGCCACCAACTGTTGATTCAATATATCCTAAATTTGGCCTGAGCTCTAGTAAAAATTGTTTGATTCTCCCACCGCAGGGAGCTTCAGTTTCTTTTGTTCTGTTGTTTTCATAGTCCTTCATCCACTGGACCTCTTCACTTCCCATCTTCCCAATTAAGAGGCCACGGTCAAGTACGTCTTTCCTTTGTGTATACTCTCCTGTTCCTTTCCTTTCTCTAACTTTGATATTGTTTGGCAAAATCATAATCTGATGAAATTCAACACTCTGCCTACTCCGCAATTGCACACATGAAGCTCAAAGTGCCTAAAGAAAAGTTTGCAACGCTACTAGCTGGTTTTGCTTAAAATTCACATCCAGAAACTTCAGCGTGAGTTTTCATGCTGCCTAGTAAACATCAGATAACTTTTCAGCTCATTCATTCGCCTTCTCTGTTATGACTATTTTCTACCTTCTCCTTTAAACCCTCATCATCTCCTCCTCTGTCCTCACTTTCCACTGGTGATCTTACCCAGTATTTTACAAACCAACTTAAAGTGATGCAAAGGGGACTTCCACAGACCACCCCCATGTGCATCCTCTTACTCTGTTTGCTCACCATTTCACTTACCTGATTTCTTAACATTGGGGGCCTCTAAGACTCAGTCTTTGGAACTCCCTATTTACATTTACTTTCATGGTGAACTCATCCACTTTTTCCATTTTAAAAGCCATCCATGTGCCAATTACTAGATTTATACTTGCAGCTCAGACCACTATTCCAAATTTCAACATTCTGTCTGCTCATAGATACTAATCTATCAATATCAAAGCTGAACTCCTGATCTTATGCCAAAATACACTCTACTAATAGCCACCCCATTTCAGCAGGTGGAAATGTCATCTTTTCATCTACCTATGCTCTGATTCCTTTGTCTTTCTCATATCCTACATCCGACCCATCAAATCTCATTGCCTTCTGCCATTTCTCACCTCAACCACCTACCAGCAGTCTATTACTTTTAAAACTTAAGTCATGTCACTTAAGTCCAGTCTTGCCAGAAATTTCCCATTTCTCTCAGATTGGAAGTCAAATAGTCTTCAAGGGTACCTATGATCTGGTCTTGTCACATTTATACACTCATGTACTATGGTCCTACTTACTCACGCTGCCTGAGACACACTGGCTTCTTTGTTCTTCCTTTAACATGTCAAGTGCACTCTCACTATAAGCTCTTTGCTTTAGCTGTTTCTCTCCCAGGAATGATCTTCTCCCAGATTGTTTGCTTAGCCAACTGCCTCGCCCCTGCTGTTTTTCGCTCAGATCTCACTTTCTCAATGAGGCCTCCCTAACCTATTTTGTACTCTGACTTGCCCTCCAACCCCTCCCCTCCTCTGGTACTCTCAAATCCCCATTCTGTGCTCTTTATTTTCTTTCCATAGTGTAGTTATAGCTTATTATTGCATAACCCCAGTTCTTTAATATATACTCAAGAAGAGCAGACATCTTTACCTGTCTTTCCATCTGTCATATTCCCAATATGTAGAACCTGGCATATAGTAAGACCTCAACGAATATATTTAAATAAATTTTCAAATATTTGTCTATTTGCCTATTAGTAAGCTACTACATTATCAAGTTTCCTAAATAAGAACTAATATTTACATAAGTAAACATGTAGTATATTAAGATTTGACAATACCAATATTAGGTTTATTGGTTAATATTGCCTTTTAATTGCTAGCAGAATTTCTTGATTTCCATATGCTTAATAAAAAAAAAAAAGACTATAGATTTGTTAAGTTGATAGTTCATCGCCTTAGGTATTAAAAGATGAAATACGATTAAAGGACCATTATGTTTTCTATCTTAAGAGTTTCTCTACTTATTTTTATTAGAGGAGTTACTGAGTAATTTAAGAAAAAACAAACAAAATTACCTCTCATAGCTCTTATAGACACAGTAAGAAATCAGCAGAGAAGGCTTGTGCTAATAAATTAATGCACTCTTGGGTGTGACTTTTGGCAGTTAATAATCTTTAATTAATTTAGGCATTGTTTGCCTTTCAAGATAAAAATGGATATCTATTCATTCTTAAGCCATTATTTTATTTAACACAATGAAGCGAAGTTGAAATTCTTTGAGAAGCAAACTATATTACAATTATATCCACTTTAAATTAATAACATCTCACAGAAGTTGACTTGAAGATATGTAAAGGCCCCAAGCAATAAAAAAATTATGGCCTCATCATTCTCCCAATCTTATATTTAGTTCAAAATAGAAACCTATTAAACTTGAATTAAGTATGAGGAATTCGAAATACAGGCCTACCTTGGAGATACTGCGAGTTCGGTGCCAGGCCAGGCCACTGCGACAAACCAAATAGGGCAATGATGTGAGTTGTAATCTTTTTGCTGGTGGAAGGTCTTGCCTTCAGTTTAAAAAATGCAACACCTGTGAAGCGCAATACAGAGAGGCACCATACAACTAGGTATGCCTGGATTATTTTCCCCATGTTGACTACCTTTATGTTTTTAAATTACTTTACAAAAAAAAAAAAAAAAAGCAAACAAACAGTAGGTAATTTCACATAACAAGTTTCAAGCTCTAAATTGAAAAAGTTACCTCTAAAACTTGGAACTGAACCCCCTGGAATTTCGGTCTTATTTGTCCGCTCTTATTACCCAGCCTACTACTCAGATGATGATGGTTTTATACACATTTCTGAACAGGTTATTGGTTTTCTTGGGAAAAACACACAAGTCTCTTCTATCCCAATTTCTTTGGGGGACATCTAGTCTCTCCCCACATCTAGACAGGTCAAATAAGATTTGCTCATCCCAGCATGCTGAACGCGTTAGTTCATCAAAACTTTGGGGAACACGATGCTTTATACAAGAAAATCCATGTTCTCCTAAGCCAAAGTTACCCGACATGGTACTAACCTTGAGTGAATTTACTTTCAGCACTGACTCTCCTTCCTCGTCTGTGACCAGCTCCTTCTTTCTGAAGCTGGGGAAAACACCTTTATTACAAGTGCTTCACAGACACTTTATAACACCTGCAGATTCTAATCAATTAGTTACACACTGAGAGCAGTGTGCATCAGGTGTATATTATAACTTCATGTGCCACGCTATGCTGTGCCGTGCTCTGATGAAAAGTATATATTTTTCAACCTGAGGGGGAAAAAACTGAAGGCTAATGAGGAAAAAAAAAAAAATAGGAGACAAAAACTGTGTTTTGGATGGTTACACTATCCTGTTTGTAAGTAACAGAGAACATCAAAAGCGGCAATGCTACCCCTACCCCAGGATTCCCCAATCCCGCCCACAACTGGGCCAGCAGGGACCAGACCAATCTGTGGCCTGTTAGGAACCAGGCCACAGAGCACGTGAGTGGCAGGTGAGCCAGCGAAGCTTCATTTGTATTTGCAGCCACTCCCCAGCACTAGAATCACTGCCTTAGCTCCATCTCCGATCAGCAGGCATTAGATTTTCATAGGAGCACTGGTCTTTGGTGTCAAAAGGTTGGGGACCCCATGGTTGGAATAGAAACAAGTAGAACGCTCAGCTTCATTTCAACCTGATGTTCCAAAGGATTTTAGGAAAGTATAATACACATTCTTATTTAAATAATTTTTAAAGACATGAAATATAATCTCTAAATTAACTTCAAAGAAACAGAGTCAATACAGAGAAGAGGTGCTTAGCTTTGGCATTCTAGTGATCCTTTCAAGACCTTCAGTTGTATTTCATGCGCTATACCTACCACTTTCCTACTGAGAAACAAAAACGGGGACAAAGGTGATTGTTTTTTACTTGCATTAGAGATAAGAAGTAAGAGAAGGACTAAGGTATTTATGAGGATAATAAACTCCTATCTGTTGTTGGCAAAAGTTACAATAATATCAAAGGCCTCAAAGAGAGAAAAGAATGACTAGGGAGTATATATTATCAAACATTTTACTATTTCACCACTGTTACTCTGATCCCAGCCTATCTTTTCCCCTCCCTTTAAATAAGAATCCAGAATCACTATTACAAATTTTAAAAATCGCTTTGATAATTTTATCTTATTAGAAAACAAATATACCTGTCCAATACCCGTGATACTTAAAATATTTTTATTTTCGCATGTTTTCAGACCGATAATTAAAATTATAAAGGCATATGCAAACAAGATGGGAAAAGAGTTGCTTCGTAGTTCATAGGCCACATGCATTCCATTGATTAAACCACTTATTATACAATTATTTTGTGTCAAAATACTGCCTTCAATGCAGCTAGACTTTATTTTCCTCACTTCCAAAATAACAATAAAATTGGGAGAAAAAAATGCATGAGTATTTGTCCTTTAATTAAAAACACAATCAGAAGCACAACTGCAGACTATCGCCTATGAATTAAAATGCTAATTCTTTCAAAAGAAAAATTTATTTGATGTCCCACTTTGAAATATAAGAAATATACAATAAAGAAAGGAGAAAGATGCTATAGGAAGTCAAACACATTTGCAAAGCTAATTGAGCAAATTCGCCACCATTTGACATTTTGCTAAAAGAAAAGCTGTCTTGCAGTTGGATAAAAGAACAATGCAAACAAAGACAGAAAAATACACAGTCTAAATTAATCTGTTGAACCCCAAAGCACTAAGATAGCCTCGTATAAAGTGTGAAATTGAACTGTGAGCAACAGAAAATTTTTGTCGTAACACCTCCCAAGATCAGAGGAAAATGTAGGAGATCTTCCCCATTTGTTTTCCTCTTTCAAAAAACTAACCTAGTTGAAGGACAACACGATTATAAATGCTCACACCTTCATCGAGGTTAACAAATGAGGCACACAAATGAGGATTAGGATTTCTCATCAGGAACACAGTAAAAGAGACTTAGAAATTGGGGCATAATGGGAAGGTCCAAAAGCAAGCATGAAAATAATTACCTTTCCAGCCCACAATAATGCAGTATACTAATTTGCTAGAGTTATTTCTGAATCTAAAACTTTTGCCAAAATTTTACTTTTGAAGGGAAAAGGGAAAAATCTAATTCGTATTTTGTGTTTTCTAATAATAACTGGCCCCTACGTCATCTCTCCACAGCCCGCTTTCCACTCAACTCATTACTGAAATCAAAATGCTATGATTATATCTCAGTCTGTATCGGCATGGAGCACATATTGTGTTAGAAATGACAGATTCACACAGAAAATCATCATCATCATCATCATAATAATAAAAAACTTCTTATAAGTACTTCATGGGATGCAAAACATTTTGTTGCCAAATTGGAGGGCCAACTGCACTTCCCTTTTGGACCATATCAAATTCCAACAAAATACTGAATTCATAACTGATAGGAACCTGGCTTCAGGTGATACTGTTAACCTCCTAAGGTACTTATAAGGCCTTTTCAATTTAACCTGTATATCCTGAAGCTCCTTTCCTGTACCATTGGAAAAATAAGGCTTTTTCCTTTAAAAATGTGGCCTTGAGCATGGACAGATGCCTGGTGTGCTTATGAAGTTACCTGTCTGTTTTGATATTGGCGTCTTCTTTAATTGCAGTGGGGTTGTGGGTAGAAAGGCCACAGCACGTTTTTTTTTTTTTTTTTCTTCTTTCACTGGCCTGATGAGTACTGTGGGGTCTGTCTTAATAAAGTCCTGTAGGAATATTTTCACCACTGTTCAGAGGAAATGGGGTATCTTGTTAAATTAGTTTCACTCTACAGTGAAGATCTGTGGGGAGGAGGCAGAGCTAGAGATGTGTGCTCAGGGAAGAATTGTTGCTGAATTCAACTTTCTAGATTCAGTGCAGATGGCCTGTGTGCTTTCCCTCTTCATCAGTTCTTACTGGGGAGGTTTTCCTACAGCCTCCTAGAAGGGGGAAAGCGATGAAGGCACCGTTTCCTTGTGGATCTTGCTTCCTGTGTTTGAGCACATTTCCTCTTTTAAACATGTCCACATCAGAGAGGTAGATTGACAAATTGAGATGCGGTAGGGAGGCGGCCCACAGAAGACAGTATCAGAGCAGTAAAAGGAGACCCTTATAAGAAGTAAATTAACTCAACAAGGAGCTGTATAGATAGGAGTCTTGATTACAGAGTTGGCACAATCCTACCACCAACGCTCGGTTAGTATGAAAATGACAATTATACATATGTAATTCTGGAACAAGGAATTCCTTCCATTCCTGAAATCTCCTCGGTTTTCTTTCCTAACACTTACTCTGCCTTCTTCCTCCTAGAGTGTCTTGGTTAGAACCAGGATAAGGAGTTCTGTGGGGAACTCTGTTTTTCGTTGAGCTGCGGTCTTATGCAGCAAATCTCAATAGCCAGGAAGCAGTGGTTTCATGATATATTAGCATTCAAACAAACTCTGTATAGATTCTGTCATTCCCAGCTTTGTCCTTAGGATTCTATACCAACCCCAATCTTGTACGTGTCTGGGTTTCGACATGAATACGAATCCCTATGTGAGCATTCTAGACCCTACAGGATCACTCTAAAAATACTTTTCATCTTTACATGGTCAGCTGTGCATTTCACCCAGCAAAACTAATAAATTATTAAGCAAATACAGGATTAAAAGGAAAATGGTGGGAATTCAAGAATATGAGATAGAAAGAGAAAGAGAAAGAGATTCCCTTATATATTATGAAATAAAAACATTTATCAAAATCATTTTGATTCAGGAAAAAGATACACTGAGCACCAACTGTGTACCAAACTGTATGCTGACCACTAAGTTGCATTCCTAAATTATAAATTAAATGCTCATTAATCATTTTCATTCAAATGAGAATTCTGCACATTGAAAAATTAATTAACTTTTCTAAGGTCATTTAGCTAATAGAGCAGCAGAGTCAAGAATGAAACCAAATTTCTTCATTCCCTATCAGATATTCTTTCGACTTCACCATACTCCTTACATCTCAGTGTCTCATTTCAAAGTCCAGGTTTTAAAAAGTCTAATGATACAACACTGAGGCTTTGATTGTCTCTGCTGTATTATCAGACTCTCCAGGGGAATTGCAAATTTCCCCAAGTGTTTAACCAATTACCATTTTTTTTCTTCTTCATTTTCAGTAGGAACCGACTTTGGAGAAAACATTTGCACTAAACTACTTGGATTGCTTATAGGGAATCACAGCTTCTACTCTGGTCAATCAGTCTATTTTCTTAATTATTGTTCTTTCAGATGACGGATAATTCTTTTATCCCTTCTAGCAAGGTATTTCACTCAAATATTTTATTTTTCCTCTTGAACTTTGTCCTTATTATTGCTTCAGTGTTGTTTTGTGTTTATTTTCTTGCCCTCAAATATAAACAAAAGATTCCATTAAAAATATTTTTAAATGAGCCATTTAAAAGGAGACATTTTCTTTGGCTCTTTAGACCCCCATTTAGATTTGTATTTTTTCTTCCATGAAGAGAGGGACTGTCTACCTGGTGACAATTTATATAGGTTCCTTTTCTAAAATGAGTTTATTTTTTGCAGATTGCCACTAACCTGTAGAATTCATTTCAGAAGTATTGGTTTCAGAAATAGATAGATAAATAATTAGAAAATTAGATAAATAGATGATGCATGGATAAAAATCTGTGATGTTTAATGTATAATTTGCTGCCATTAATTTTTAGTTCTAAAATATCAGCTATTGGTAAACATTTGGCACTTTCATTTTTATTTTAAATGCAACTGTCAACATATACTATATACTTCTACAATTTATCTTCCCTGTTAAAATAACCAAATTATCGGAAATTCATTGTTCTCTAGTAAAAATTTAGAATTTTTAAATTTATCATTATTGCTTCCTTTTTACATTTATATCTCTAGTGAGTCTCACTTTTAGAAATACATTATAAGAAAATTCGTATAAATATATGATAGGTTTTTCTAGAAGCATACCTCTTCTAACACTGTAGAAGCAAATTATTGAAAAAAAATAAACAGAAGATCAAAATAAACATATTATGTTGTCTTTTATATAATAGAATATTATAGTGCTATTTAAAATTACATAATAGAAGACTGAAAAGAAGCTCTTGATTTATTTTTGAATGGAATAAAACAGGATTAGAAAACAACAGGGACATCATGATGTCATTTTTGTACAAGAAAATATGGATGAACAAAAGATTTGAAAGATATCTATTAGCATGGTATATTGTTTTGAAGATTCTATCTGAAACTATCTTGGTCAGTCTTGAAATCCTGCGAATAATGCTGTTCTGAGGAAGAGAAGATTGCCAACTCTATGAAGTTTAAGAGTTTATTACTCAACACACTTTCCTCCTTTTCTTTTCCCCCTTTTCTTCCACATTTAAAACCCCACAGATCCATAATTTTTTCTTTCACTTCATGTCACTGATTTCTCAAAATAACCAATACTGCTATAAATAAAGTTATATTTTGTCAGTCATTTATATTTTAATCAGATTGGGTTCAGCAGAATATTTATAAAGAAAGGATTTAAAAAAGTGGGAGGCAGAGAAAGCATACAGTAATCTAGGTATGTGACATCTGAATTTATTTCTCTGAAAATCTCTCCCCCTTCAGTAATGAAGAAATTAGACCGAATTATCTCAAAAAGCCTTTCTTTCATAGGTATTCTATGACTAAGAAGGAAGGTAATGCACATCAAAGAGAAAACATATATAGAAAGAAAGAAAAAAAAAAAAAAAGGCAGCCCAGAACGATATCTTCCTAGAGTCCAATTTTATGTTAATAATTTCCAAATGCGTCTGTCCATCCAAATCATCTGGATGACTTGCTGAAATTTGACTGGCCCTACATTCTGATTCCATACAATTGACCTTGGATTTAAGTATCTGTATTTTGAAAACTCCAAATGTCTTTGATATAGCAGGACTGTGAACCAGTGTTTGGGAACCACTGGTAATAGCAAAATGTTCTAATCATATTTCTTTCTTAGAATTAGAAAGATAAATAGAACAACAAAAAAAGCATTTGATTACCTTATTGTTTCTGTGTTAATGTTTCTTACACCTGCTGTGCAAGAAAGGCAGACAGTGTGATCAAGCAAATGATTCAATTTTGACTGTTAGTATAGAATACTTTGCCACCATGTTTTGAAAATATTTATACTCATAGCCATTTCTCAGTAAACATTTTCCACTAAGGGTCATAAGGTTAAGAGGCTCCTTGTTAATATGATAAGGCACTGAATTACTTAGTGTTATATCTATTGAAAATCTCGGCTTTAAATGTGACCATTACACATAGAAGAAATCAATGATTTCATTGGCTTAATAGGGCTATTGCTCCTGTGTTCAATTTATTATGTGGAGCTACAAGGGTGCCAATGGAGTTGGCTTTGAACGTTTCAGAAATTCAATTTTAGTTTCCAATTCAAAATTCAGTAGATGCTCTTAAGAACTATAGTATGTGATGGAAAAGCCACATCGAAATTGTATGAGGAAAAACTAATCAGAACTAGAGCAATGATAGGAGAATCTAGTATGAGAATTAAAACCCAGGGTATTAAAAAGGCAAAATCCCTTCAAAATACCTTCAGAACAAGCCTCTATTTATTTTTGGGCACACTGCCATTAAAGTCAAATTTCTGATTTCACATCTGCCATACACATATACACTTCAAACTTGAAACGACTTTTCTGATTGGTAGCATGGGAGCAGGAATTGGTCCTGCAATTTTCGGCACATTCTGAGTTTTCTTTTTAGATATGTCTGATGCATAGAACACGCATTCTGGTTTGCTCTCTCCTCTCTAAGAAATCTCAACAGAGCAGGCTCCGGTATGCTGGGGAGCAGGGATTAGGTTGTCCACTGAGAACTATGAAGGGTTGGAGGGGTATATATAATTTAGGGAGAATTATCGAGCCCAAATGACCTCACCTATCAGTCACATCCTCCAGGGTATAAGTCTGTCAGTCGTATCGATAGTAAAGGTGATATGTTGATCACTATCTCTCTGAATTGTATGCCTATTTCAAAGATGGATCTAAAGAAGAGAGGAGTGTTGTTTCTGGACCCTATAAAACCTCACTCAGGGAATCCATGGAGGACCTTCAGAGATTTCAGGGAGCTCTCCAAGTTAATATGGAAAATCTCCTCTCCAGAACCCAGAACTGATTTTTCTAACTTCAATTTCCTGTACCTCCTTTCTTATAGTACATATGAGTATCTTATGCCTCAGCTACAAGTTCGTGTCCAAAAGCAAAACCAACCCTAGAGAACCTACTTATAAAAGATGACTTAAAAGTTGCAGAAGTAGTTTAAATTGGTGGTGTAAATGGTTTGATGATTCTCTCTCTCTTTTTTTTTTTTTTTTTTTCATTCTCATCTAGGGATGCTCGTGGCCCTGGCAATGATACCATGATTTGTTCAGAGATGGAAATCTAGGTCTGCCCCACCAGAGCCATTTCCATAGATTTGTGTTGTTGTTGAAGCAGAGGTTTTGTTGTTGTTGTTGTTGTTGTTGTTGTTGTTGCATCTCATTTCTAAATTTAATTTCAATTTCAATTAGAAAATGTGAATCTGGAGGCTTTTATAGTCCTGTTCTCTATCTCTTGGAGAAAGTTTTGTTGAAATACAAGATAAAAGACCTAACATGGGTGAAAGGCCTGTGACACTTTGGACTTTTTGGCAAAATAATTGCATAAACTAGTAAACATTTTGATTTGCTTAAGCCAATCTGAGTTGAGCTTCTGTGCATAGAACCAAGAGTCTTGAGTAAAGCAGAAGGCATGTGGATTTAAAATATCTCCTTACAACAAAAGTAATATGTTTATTGTCTTGAAAATTAAGACAATGCAGGAACAGAAAATAATCACTCCAAATGGAGGTCAAATGTTGATGTATATTTTCTTTAGTATATTTCCTACCCTTTTTACAAAACACAAACGTTTGTATGCATGCACACAACTAAACACCTAATGCACTGTTACCACACAAATTGCTTTTTAACACTTTTTTGTTCACTAAACAATTTATCATGAAAAATCACTTAGTACATTATAGTTTTATGTAGCAGAACTTAAACGGTAAAGAATGACTGAATCTTTCCTTCCTTGCTTCCATCTTTTTTTCTTCTTCCTCTTCTTTTCAATAAATCCTGAACCTTACAGGTCTAAGAAATGTCCTGTGCTCTAGGGATATAGCAGTGGACAAGAGGTAGAGTTCTTCTGTATATGAATATTTCCTTTTAGTGGGTGATACGAGTGTTAAACAAGTGAAAAATAATAACAAATCCAGATAGTATAAAACAAACAAGATTGTGTGATAAAAGTAACAGGAGAAGGGGAAGAGACAGCATTAGGTAGGATGGTTAGGAAAGGGTCCTTTGAAAAAGTGAAAATTCCGCTGGAAATTGATGAGAAGAAAGAGCCTGCCATTTAATATTGGGACAGGAGTTTTCCAGGCAGAAGGAATAGCTAGTGCCTGGGCCCTGCAGTGGGGATGAGTTTGTTCGGTCTAAGAAATGAAAGAAAGAGTTGGTGCCTCAGGTATAATGGGTGGAGGGAACAAGAGATCAGGTCAGAAAAATAGCCTAGGGCCAGCATACACAGGGCTTTGGATGCCATGCAAAATAATTTGGATCTTATTCTAAATGAATATAAAACATCATAATGTTTTAAAAAGAGGAAGAATGCAATCTGTTAAGGAAGTTTAATTCATCAGAAACACCTGTGGCTTGCACTATGCCGGTGGCAGTTGAAATGGAGAAAAGTGGATAGATTTGTGTACATTTTTGAGGTAGAATAAACAAGTCTTGCATTTCAGCATGGAGAGATGAGCATCTCAAGCCTATGCCCCTCATCTACAAATTGAATAATGGCCTTCAGTTATTCTTCGGCTTCCTTCCATGGTCTCTGTCATGTTTCCACAAATAGTACACAGATTTTAATAGCACTCTGATCCATAGAAAATTCAGAGGAGGCAACATGTTTATTTTTTTCTATTGACTACTGTTTAGTTTCTGGAAAATTACACAGATGAAAGGAGAAATGACTGGTGAAGTTAAACTCCTTTGCAGAGAGACTGTCCTGTTGGAGGGTGGAGAGTTGGCTCAGTGGGCTCAGCAGCTGGTTCAAACGTTTTGAATCGCTGGACGCAGAGGCTCAGATCTCAGCAGGGCTCATTCGACCATTCATCCTTCCAAGGTAGATAAATTGAGTGTTGCACATTTAGAACGTGTGTGTCTTTCAGATAATGCCTTGAAAAGTAAAGTCTGTGTGAACATTAAAGGCTACAGAGCACTATAGAGGAGTAGGGGCCACCCCTGTGTCCTTGGCCTAAATTTCCTCCTTCCATAATGCGGTAGGGTGAATGATTTCAGTTACCAACATTTTACTGCGCCAAAAGCATGCAGTTTGCCTGATCCTTGGGAAATAAGCTTTATTAACCAAAAAAGAACCATTTTGACTTACTATGAATCCCTCCAAAGATGATTCTAGTTTCTCTGTGCTTTTTTAAATGATGTCTCCATCACGGAAGCTCCAGCCCTCTCAGACTGGAACAAACACATTTTGTAGGTGAAAGGTAGCTTGATCTTTCCTACAGGAGGTCTGCAGTCAGGGGAAGTTCCACCACTGAGGGCTCCCTGCCCTAAAGATAGCCAAGTGGAAGGTACTGAAAGATGTGGAAAAGGACACCACAAGAGGATGAAGGACAGAAAGCCCAGACACAGTCACTAGACTGCTGTACCTTTTACTTTTTTTCTTTTGCAGATCACCAGACTCTCCATTGCATTCGGTACGTTTCAGTCAGCGAGCCAACACTGAGGCCTTGGTCACTTAGTTGTCAATAATAACTAATGAATGTTGTTTTAAGATACTGTATATGTAAAGCTTTTAACAGTATATCATATATTCTTATTGCTAAATATTTTAAAAATCTATTTATTCAATACTGATATATTAGTTTTATACATACATATTATTATTCTTCAGCTCCCTACCTCCCTTGTACTCTGCTCCTTGTTACCTAGTGAGATGTTCATCTCTCTAAGAAACTAGCCAAGTAGATTCCACTACCAGACGGTGAAACCAAAGAAGTGAGGAGTCGTTTTTTGTTTTTGTTTTTTTCACTTTTAAGTTCCAAAAGAGGAAGTTCAAGTATGAGGTAAAAAGACTTGGAGAAATACCAATCCTGAGAGAACAAGTTCTTCCTGCTCTATGGAATCTAGATAAAACTGACAGACATGATGAAGGGAGGAGAAGAGATGAACTGATAATAATGAAAAAGTAGAATCAGGGTTCTATGCAAAATGATTTGAAAGAAGAGGAGCCAATATCCAGAAATATCTCAGCATCCCCTTGAGTGAGCAATGAAGAGCTCCACAAGAACAGAATCAGTCTTTCAGACCAACACGCAATTCATTCATTCTATTAGATTTTATTGGGTGCCTACCATGATGGTCCAAACATTGCATCAAGGGATTAAAAATAATAATAATAATGAAGTATATAGATGTAGAACTAGCACTCAAGAAGTTCCAGGTTGAGTAGGGAGACAGATGCAATAATTACAATACAGAGTAAAAGCATCTGGAAGGTTTGAGGAGGTTACAATTGATTTGAAGACCATAGTTATGTGAGACAAAATTGTACTTGGTAGATCTCTCTTTATATAACAAAGGATCACTTAAGAATTTTGTTTATTAAAAAAAAAATAGAACCTCTTTTGGGTAGGATGTTCAAAAACAGTATACAATCACTTCTCAACTCTGCTCCCTCCTCAGCCAAATAGAGAAATAGAAACAAACACACTTTGTATAATAATGGAACATAGATGAAAGATATGTCACTGAGAAAGATTATCCTTTATTAAAGAATCACGGAGAATTTAGAAAACATGATATATTTTTACTACAATTTAAGTGAAATTTTATGAGGAACATGTGAATGCAAACCAGCATATTAAGCATTCTTTTGGGGTGTTTTGGGACGAAAATTACCAACATGTGTGGGAAACAAACAATTCGCAGACACCCTGCTGGTGTCCAAGAAATCAATTAAATTCTGATACAACCTACCCAGGGACAGCATCAGAATTCAGTCCTACAAGACTGTCTCCCGCAAACTCTCCTTCCAGATTCAGACACCAGTCGCAAGCCCAGGTTGTTACCTGTGCTCCTGACTACCTGGCTATAAACCAGAGATTCCCACGACTTGCTCCTCGGGTTTTACTAATTTGCTAGAGTAACTCACAGAACTCTGAGAAATATTTTTACTTACTAGGTTATCAGTTTATTACAGGAGGAACTAACTCAGGAAGAGCCAGCTGGAAGAGATGCAAGGAGCAAAGTATAGGGACAAAGTATTGGGCTTCCACGCCCTCTCCAGGCTGCTCACTCTTCCAGTACTTCCGCATGTTCACCAACCCAGAAGCTCTGGGAACCCTGTCCTTTTGG
>NW_011888811.1:3710195-3745072 GCF_000151845.1 Pteropus vampyrus
CAAAGAGTATTAAATTTAAATAAAAGAAACAGTTAAGATACTTTTATCATGTTAGACTTATCCAAGTTATACTTGATACGCAACTGTAAGTAAGCCACCTAAAATTTAAATCAATTTCCGGTAAAAATTATTTAATTTCAATATTGTAAAAAGTAAGGAATCTTCCTACTTAAGAAGTTTTTCATTCAGTAACTGCAGTTCATTTGCTGGGAGACTTTGAAATATACCAGAAAACAGGCTGGCTGGCAGGTTGGTTTGTGCTGCAAGATATTCTGACAACCTGTCAAAGTTCCACTTTTCTCACATTCTATCAACTTCTCTTTTCTAAAGAAAGCATGAAATGTCAAAATGACAGGTGCCGAAGTGCAGCAGCATCCAGCTTCTGGGCCTATTACCTTAGGAAAGAAAGAGTTGAAAAGTTGTGCAAGTGACATATGCTGAAGAGTGATATAATTTGCCAGGTAAAGGAGTGGCTTGATGGTGCTTATGTTAACCCTTTGGAGCCGACTAATTTGAGCTATATCCTCTAGGAAAACTTTCAAGGGGTAGCTAGAGAAGAAAAAAATATAGCAAGCAATTTTTGAGCAAGTAATTGGGCACCATTTTCTTTATTGTTGATGAATTTCTCCAGTTAATTCACTGAATGTGATCAACAGTGCATAAAGGAGATGATGTCATAAAGTTGCTATATTTTAGATGGATGAATGGAGCAATATTTCCAGAGGAAAAGATTAAAACATGGAGAACTACTGCAATTATATCTGCACAAAATCTGTTTGTGTATGTGTGTGTACGCGTGTGTGTGTGGTGTGTGCATGCATGTATGGGGAGAGTTAAGTATGACTTGATTAATTTATATTAATTAGGAAAAAGTCAGTCTAAATTAATTGGCAAGACTGAGTTATAAAGTACAGTTTAAAAATCATATTTTGTTACTTTTAAGTTCATATCCTGTCTTATGAACAGATATGACTAACTTGCAACTCTCAACTATTTCTTTATAATGTGCAAATAAATTCCATAAAAGAACATTTTCTCCTACGTGATAAAGAGTTATTAATTATTTGTGTCAATTTCTGCCATTTTGTATGGTAAAGTGTTGTGTTTGAGGACAATGAAAATAGAAATGTTTGGCTAGGAGAAGAATGGCCAAGGGATCTAATAAAAATTGAAAAATGGCTGAGAGGGAGAAAACATAATTGGATTTCCAGAGGAAAGGTGGGAAATCTTTACAAAGTTAAGGATGAGACTAGGGAAAGATTCTTTAGGAGAGACCTAGAGAGAGAAAGAGAGAGAAATAGAGATAGAGATGTGTGGGGGGAGGGCAGGAGGGAGGTGAATAGAGGGAAGAAAGAGAGTTATTCTAGGTCGCCGCTGAAAACAGGATTAATGATAGGAATCTGGATATGTAATTCTATCTGTACTCAGAGAAGTAACATGAAGCTGTTGAGAGTTCAGTCTACAGTTGTACTCTGTGAGTTCATGCCAGCTACTCACATCAAATGGTCCACAATTTATCGACTTTTCAAACAGAGGCACTTGAAGTATCTCCCTCATAGTATTGTTGTGAGGAATTAAATGTGATTATATGTATAAAGTAGCAGTTATTCCACGATTGTATCTTTAGCAAATCAGTTTTAAAGGACTCTCTGTGTCTTCAGAAATTAAAGAGTATTGCATCACATTAGAATGATAAATCAGACAAGAATAATTCTTAGCCTGAAGGAAGTTAGGACTGTAGCAACTAATTAGCAGTTAGTAATTAGTGTGTTTTATTAGTTGCAAGCAGTGTATTAAGAGTTAAAAACTACATGCAATATGTAACTAACCCCCACATATAACCCATATGGAAATATTCTGCCAGCAGGTGTCTAGCTTATCTTCTACCAATAAAAGTCATACAAATTAGATTGAAAGGTACAAGGCAGACAGAAGTGATATTACTGCTACTCCAGCAACAATAAGCAGGTGGATATGAAAATGTTATGAAAATTTGCAGGGACATCTTAGCAAATCACCCAATTCTAGGCTGCAAGCTATAGTGATTATTCCTTTGGCTTTTGCAATTTCTTGAGCCTCTGAATAAAAAATGAAAATGAAATTTAGTAGCAAATGTGAGATATTAGCAGTTTCCCTGACCTCAGCCTCTCCAGTCTTGCCAATGGTTCTATAAGCACCTAATTTCCTGGATTATATCCCATTCATCCCTTGAGGAATACCTAGAGGGGTTTTTGATTTTGTTCTGATCAATCTCAAATACAATATTTGTTACCAAAAGTAATTTTAAAAAAGAGACCTTCGAAGATGGTGATGAAGATAATTAATCTTTAGTGGTTAGGGTTGAAGGAAGTACCTATGATATTATAGAGCAGAAATAGGATAGTTGATGCTTTGAAGCATTCAGTATCAAATAACTATTTAAATTATTACCTTTGATGCCTTAAATAAAGCAAATCAAGTAGCTTCTGCAATGCAATATTACGTAGGCTGTGGGGCACTCAAGCATTGTAAGATAGCATGGCTGATTCTGATTGTACCAAAAAGCATTAAGGAAGAAAATGTGAAGATCAGCACTTCTAATTTTCAGCTTGATATGATCAGAAAACCATAGAACTATGATCTTCCTAAAAAAAGTCTTCCCTTTTCCAGCTGTAGGTCTAATCGATATAAAAACATAGAGCCAGCTTTTGATTGTGCAGGTTGGAGAACCAATTGAATTCATAAACCCACCAGTCTCATATGAAATCTAGGCCACTGTTTGGAAGAGGATGGGGCCTTGAGGTTTGAAATGGAAATACTTGTGTAGATGTAGATGAATATAAGTACCTTGACTCTCGAAATTTCATTGAACTTCCCTTAGTGGCAGATGCAGCTCCCCTGCATCCCCTATCTGAAGAGATAATGTACTTTGCTTGAATACCTATAACGACATAATTTAAGACAGTGCTCTTTCAAGGGAAGGATAATTCTTTTAACATCCAATGCCAGTATACTCAAGTTTTATTTCAGACCCTTGCTTAGAAACAGATTCCAGATTAATTTAAAGAAAATATTAAAAAGACCTACACAAAAAGAGTTAGTGTATACATAAAATGAATTTCAATATTTTGAAACATATGACATTATATATCTATATTGATATAGACATACATAAAAATGAATGTGATATAGGTTAGGGAAGAAAGAATATAATATTGGATTTGTTTGAATTCATTAATAACTGTAATATATCAGAGATTTCTGAATTTGAGGTGTTAATATGAACATGTGGCCATAGTTCTCAGTTTCCCTAGCTGGTAGACTAAAACATGGACTGAGCTTTGACCTACATAGTAATGCAAAGGAAACAGTCCAAAGGTTTAGAAGAATTAGAACCTTGGATTAATCTGTGCATTTTTCACCCACCCCTCACTATGTTTCCCAAGAAATGTCCTTTCACCAAAGCATTGATAATTTAAGATGTCAAGAATACAGTTATAAGAATCTCTATAATTGATATCTTTTACTGTTTGGGATAATAATCATACTATCAATTGTTAGCTATTTCCTTTAGAGAGTCTATAGTCTTTAAGACTTAGTTTCCTTAACTGTAAAATGAGAATAAAAATAATCACTTTGTTCAGGCACTGATAATTGTTAATACTCGAGTGTTCCACGTAAAAGACACTCTGCCAGATTTTTACATTATGCAATCTTCTTGGACTTCAAATGATGCATGCACTTTTTCTAGACCCCCTTTACAGGTAAAATAGCTTGCCTAGGTCATGATAAACACTGTGATTTGAACTAAGTCTTTAGGAATTATTATTATTATTATTTTTTAAGCGAGGCACCCTTGGTTGAGCTCATAGATTGCAAGGACCTTGTCATCTTACAATCTCTTATTTTTTACGCCTACAGCACCTAGTCTTCCTAGGTGGTCTCTCATCCAAGTACTAACCAGGCCTAACCCTGCTTAGCTTCCAAGATCAGACGGGATCGGACTTGTTCAGAGAGGCATGGCCGTAGACTAGGACTTAGATTTTTTAACCACTATCCTATATTGCGTACAGAAGGTTATCCATAAATGTACATTATTATTATCATCATTGTCAACATGACTATTATCATCAGCATCACTATTATTTATGATTATTTATCTGTACTTTTGGTTATACTTCTACTACAGTAAAGCACTTCAGATCATTGATGGATGTAGGAGGGTTTTAAATAACCAACAGCTGACTCTCTGAGTACAACCAGAACCCCAAATCACAACTTCTATGGACTTCAGTTTCCTGATCTAAAAAGAGAGATGTTCAATTGCATTCCCCCTTGAGAACCTTTTTAGTTCTATTAAGCAAGTTTTAGTAAGATCAACCTTTGAATGCTGTCAGCTCATGCATGGGTATATGTTCATAGCTTCAGTTATGAGGATGTTTGGTAATGGAAATATCAAAGACCCTCACTAAATATTAGTTATATTCATATTAAATTAATGCAAAAAATTTCATCCTGGGGCTCCTAGAGCCTCGTCAGAAGCCCAAAATGTGTTATTTTTGTTTTTTCTTAATTAAAAATAAATTCTTCCTAGAGGATATCCTTCTACCTAGTTGAAGTTGAGTTGCCACATATTTTTTCATTCTATTAATATTTCATGCACACTTTGAAATTATGTGTATATATACTTAGAAAGAATATTGGCGACTGAAAAAATAAGTATGATATTTTCTTAATTTTTATGCAACCATTTTCACTACAACACGATAAGAGAAGTTTCTTAGATCTTTTGGGAAATCGTAGCACCTTCTGAAAACTCAATGATGAGAGATAGAAAGTTTTACTTGCTTTATTCAAATGTAAAACTCAGTAAAATTTTTAAAAAAGTAGGCAGGTTTAAGAAGTATTATCTCTTTCATCATTTAGACTTCTGAGATCTTAAATTAGGTCTAGAATTTTAACTACTGTATTATAAAACTCAACCCTTTCAGCACTAATCATTATCAACCTAAGATGTATAAAAGGCCATTTTTATTAATTATTGTAAAACATAGATATTAAAAAGGAAAAAGTCTGCCCTAGTTCCAAAATTTACAAAAAAATTTAAAAAAAAAGATGAGACCCTTACATGCAGATTCTGCATCAAGCCAAATCAATCAGCTGAGAAACAAATAATAATTAAGCCAGTAAATTCATTGTTTGATGGACACAGTACCAATTAACTAATCTGACACAATGCAATTAACAACTTTGACTTACTATTATTTTTATTTTTTAATGAATTGGCTTCCTTGGCTTCTTGTTTTAATGTCATGTAGATATAGCAGCAGATAACAACAATAATATTGAACTGGGAGGTTAAACGATTTAAATTTGAAGACTACTGTTGCAGAGGCCACACTTAATAAATCAATGTGTTTAAGTTACTTGGAGATCTATGGGTTAAAGATTACTTTGCTGGTGGTGTGCCTATTAATCATCATACATTGTAAACCCATGTGCAACACTAAGGAGCTTGCCTTTCTTAGTTGTCAATAATACTATGCATTTCCAGGTAGCCTCAAATCTCCCCTCCACCCAGCATTACCTGGCTTTCTTTAAAAGATATCATTTACTTCTCTGCAGTAATAGATCAAACTCTATACCTCCCTGCCTCACCTTTAATTAAGGGTGCTCGACAAATTCAGTGTAGAATATCAATATAATAATTACAGTAAGCAGTACACAAGCCATTCATTATTTTAGCCTAAGAAAACATTGTGGGTTGTTTTTTTTTTTTCTGCATGTTTGTTTGTTTGTTTGTCTCCCCCCTCCCCCCGCCCCCGCCCCCGAGCAAGCTGAGTCACTTGTGTAGATGAAGAGAAGAAAAATTCAAATGCTGTTCCTGTGCAGGGAAAGACAATGTCAAAGCAGACCTCCTGGCTCTATTAAGCAATTGTTCGACACTGCTCAATTAATTGAAACATGTAATCTATTACATAGTGTTAACCTCAATGCATGATATGAAACCTGTGTGGAAATAGCAGATGGGTATCCTGTTTAGGATGGAGGGATATTATATTAACAAATAATCATAATAAAAACTTTATTATTCCCCTAAGACAAATCTCCTGCTATTTCAATCCTAAGTGCCAATCAATAAATTTTAATAGTCAGTCATTTTTCATGATTTCTAGTGGAGAAAGATGTAAACATTTAATTTGAGTGAAATGTCAGGAATAACTATAATAGTCACTAGAATCATCAAATCTTGGAATATACGATATGAATGAGGGCTTGGAAAATGTCTAGTTCAATCTTTGATGAAAGTACTAAATTCTGGGGACTTGTCCTTAGCAGAACCTCATCAGGAGCAAATCTGAGTCTCGATTCCATTTCTTCCTTCAGGGTTCTTTCCAGTATGCTCTGGAATTACTTTAAAATGTAGGGAAATTTATACCCAGACAGAATTTGGGTCTTTTGCCCAGAGCAGCTGTGCTGTCACACTTTGGGATAAATCCTAAGTAATTGTATCCAAAGCATTCTTCTTCCACATCCTGACCCATCTCAAATAATCCTATCCTCCCATTCTTGGATTAAGTTCACTGCAGCTAATCAGAGTTTCTCCTCTTCTACTGCCTGAAGGAAACTCCATAAGGACGGGGCCTCCATATGCTATGTTGCTTATTGTGTATCTAGTGACTTGGACTTTTTTCCTAGTCCAAAAGCACTTAATAAAAAATAAGTTGATTGAATTCGAACATCCCCATATCCTGATTCCCATGCTTCCATGTTAGCTCTTTCCCTTCACATGCTGTCATCCTTTGACATATCCATAAGAATATATTAAGAAAATCTGATACCCACCCATTTCCACCCCTGCCTATGTAGGATGTTAGATAACAGGTTTTCTCTTCCTCAGAATCAGTAGGGACTGTTCTCGTTCCTCAGAGAGCTAGAAAGAACACCGGTGAAAGCATTACCAACTTCAATGGAAAGAAAACACTTAATCCTATGATATTTTAATGCAATATTTAAGGTATTTTTGAGAATATATCTAGAGGACATCTCTGCAGATAGCTATATAGTGTTTTTATACAACTCATAGTAGCTCTTCTATTTTAGTGGATCAGGTCTGTTATATATGTTTTATTTGATTGAATATAACAAGGGAGTACTCTTTCTAATCGCAATACTCTACTACTCATAATTCTGCCCAAACATCACAGGTAAAGTCTCTTTTTGAAAGTAAATTTGGAAAAGAAGGAGACCCCAGTTCTGTCATCTATCCGACACAATAACCACACAGCCTTATGTTTGTGAAGCACTGGGCACAATTTTCCCATATGCTACCACCTCTGGGGTTATAAAGACATTGTGTGGTAGGCAGAGCAGCTCTGATTGTCCCCATTTGGCTGTAGTTGTGGGGCCTCCGATAAAGCAGGTGTTGAGACCAAGATCATACAACTAAGAGGAAGCACAGCGGGAAGTCACAGCACAGATTTCTAACTAAATCTGTTCTCTCGCCAGAGTGTGCTTTGTAGTTCCTCAAAAATATGAAGGTCTATATGCCAGAAAATATAAACGATCGCTGGATAAACATGGTATATTTCTACGAATTGTATATTTTCTCCAAATTTTTTCAAGGAAATACAATTTTGTGTGAAAATACATACAGGTATGTTAGAGAGGAATGCAAAACTTAAGAAATTATAAATATAAAGTACAAAAGTTAAAATTTCTCTTTTCCGTTTACATACATGGATCCCTAGTTACATGTTTATTTTGTGCTCTGAAGCAGGCTTAAGCATGAACATGCTTAAGCAGCTCGGGGCACTGGACTTCCTCACTAGTAGAGATGAACATCCTGACCATCCACCTCCATCTCCCTGTCCATATTCTCCATTGATTCACTCAGAGGTATGCAGACTTGGAAAATAAGAGGCTACTGATAATGACACAGAGGCTGGCTCTGATCACAAAATAAATTATGTGGGGATGAAATCACATGGATGTTAATACATAAGTCTTCAAGGAAAAAAGTCCAAGTCATTTAGCAATAATGATTTCAACAGTGGTAAACAGTTTTCTCTACTGTAGAACTTCTCAGAGACATAAATGTGCTACATATACAATGGATCCCCTAGAAAGAATAATATGTAGCATTTTGTTGTATTTTGTTAGACAGAAACTTATCCTGATTGTTGTAGTGGTAAGGAAGATTCTACTCAAGACTTTTACAATGGGGGCTTTGTAATAAGAGTGGGGGGAGATTGTACTCAAATCTGAGTACAGGAAAGACAGCTGGGAATTTATAGCCAATGAGGAGAGAGAGGGGCATCAGTGGATGGAAAAATACTAAGCGGATGGGGGATTCTAGCTAAAATGACTTAATGGGATTCTTCCTGAAGTAAGGCCAACGAGATCACATATTAAGGGTTGGAAATTATCACTAAACTGGCTTAGCAGAATTCCTGCTACAACTGGGCTAGGCAGGATGAAGATAGGCCTGGGAGATAGAAGGGAGGGCAAGGTCAAGGCTTAGTCAGCAATGAGTTCAGAGAAGCCTGGTTAAAGGCTGTTCAAGGAGAGATTCTATGTGAACTTACTTGACACGGAACCCTTTTTTGGTGGGTCACTTTGTTGGACTAGTTGTCACAGAACACATTTGGGAACTTTCTGCCCTACTCCAATTTTTGGGTTATAGTTCATTTATGCTACTACTAGACATACCCCACAAATTGCTCTGTATTATTTCTACATGCTAACCGCAGCATATATGATCCCAGCTTGTAGACCAAAAGTTACGCTTGGGTGAAAATATTGGGGTTATATAGGTAGAAAAAATAAACAATAGGTTTAGCCCTCCCTTTATTCAATCTGAGTTTCTTTCTAAAACAACATTTTTACTCAATCACTGAATAACTCTGGGTAAGCCACTTAACCTTTGGGTCTTCAATTCCTCATTGGCATAATAAAAAGGGTTTAACTGAATGATCTCTGATGCCCTTTCCATCTTTAAAAAAAAAAGTACCTGTTAGGTTTTCTGTGCTTCTACGTATCCAATTAATGTTTTACAAAGAACAGATTGAAATGATCAGTTTTCACTGTCATGGGCTGGGGAGAGAAACAGATTTTAGACAGGAGAGGAAGGCAGGTGTTGGTTTCTAATATCTTCTGCCAAAAGATGTATCCATTTTGGTTTTAAGGAAATCTTTCTTCAAAGAAAACTGGATATTCTAAGAATATAAAAATATAAGGATGTAAAACTGAGGCGCACACATGAAATATAAATCTCAAAGGACCTGCAAATAGGGAATATTTATTCACATTTCTCAGTGAGAAGCAACCTCTTTGTGTCAGATCTGCAATCTATTGTTCTTAACTCACCACGGTAGAAAAAAGAAGGATGTCAGTGCGAAGTCCTACATAAATAATGAACTAAACAAATTAAATTTGCTGGGCAAGCCTTATTCTGAAGAGTATGGTTGGGGAGTGCATTTCTCCCAAGAAGTCACCTTTTAGCCTTAAACTTACAAAATCAACATCTCCTATTTAAAGTTGGAAATCTACTTTGTCCTATTTTTTGAAAATTAAATAAATGTGAGAAAAATCATTGAAATGTTTATTTTACAACTGGGTGTAGATGTAGATTTTAAAGCAGAAGCAAGACTTGAAGAACAGACATTTAAATTCACACCTTCCCTTGTTTTTATAAAATTGCTACAATTTGATTACAATTTTATAGTAAAATCCAGAGTTACAGTTGGAAGAGACCTACTCAGAGTCATCTGCTCTAACCCCTTCGTTTTACAGCTATGAACATGAGGGAGTTTCAGAGAGACAAAGCCCACAGACTGAGTGACAAAGTTGGGTCCAGAACCCAGGAATTAGACAAGCGATTCAGGACACCTAACACCGGGCTCACTTGTGAAATCGACGTGCATTTGTCCCATGGAATTTGTAATCTCCAATTGTCTTCCTGTTATGGGATTTGTTGTTCTGTTTTCTGACTCTGCACTTGATTTGCAATTCTGGGCCATAGCAATATGCTTCCCCAGAGTACTGAGCAGTGGTCAGTGAATTTAATCTGTCTCACACTGTGATCTGCGAGCTAAATTGTTACAGCTCCACCTAGTGGAAAAATTCACATAGAGAGGAATGGCAAAGATGTGGCCCGCTGAGGAAGAGTTTGCAGGCAAGAGGGCAGGATGCAGCACCCGAGGTTAAAGCTGCAAAAAGCCGTGCTGACAACTGGCAGCAAACTAAAGACTGTTATGGAGAAATCAAAGTATAATTATTAGAGAGGGGGAAAAAAAAAACATCAGCTTTCTCATTACTTCAAGGACCTCTAGAGATTTTTATAGCTTCTGGAGGATGCTGTTAGGTATGAAGAGAGGCGAGTCAGAGGATGGAATTAACAGAGCTCACAAGTGAAAAGTAATTCTTGGAATTTTCCTAAAAGTGCACACAGGCAAATGTTGCTCAGCCTTTGGAGTCTGACTGGCCCCTGCAAGATCCCTTAAGGCCAAAACAGAAAGGCAAGTCCTGGGCCATAGTCAGGTAACTCTGCCTGCCTTCCCAGCTGGTAACAGGAGTACTATGCTTAGAGCTTCACTAGTTTGCATGCACCATTTGCCTTTTGCTGTCTTTCTAAAGAGGCATGACCAGAAGCCAGCGGTCTTAGTTAATATGCTACGATCCCCTGAAAGCCAGGCAATGCTGTCTCTTGAGAAATGGCATCTCCAGAACATAAGCGCTATATGATCACACATATGGGAGGGACAGAAAAAAATTAACAGTCTTTCAAGATAAGTGTCAACATCTTGGGTTTTCATTACCAAGGAGCCAAGTAGCTTCTACTGCATTACTTTCTCTCTATGCAAACATTCCCGGGACATTTCACTCGGCGTTAAGTACGGCTGCTTTCCGAGAAGAATGGGCAAAAGAACCGGTGCTGATTTTCTTTTATTCAAATCCAGTTGATTTTCTTTTTATCAACATCTATATAGTGCATTCAGAAAGCTTTTGCATCAATAGCAACTTTAAGAATGTCCTTGACATTAAACATTTCTATATTTGAGACATAGCCTCTTCCAAAGAAAGTACATAATGCTCAAAGGCAGTTGGCATAAACCTTGCAGAATCATAGGTAAATGATGCACAGAATATAGCATACATTCAATAAATGCTTCGTGAATTGGAAAGGCAGTCTGTGATCTAACAGGTTTGATTTGACATGGTTCCTGAGGAAGCTGGTTGAGCAACTACAGTGAATACCCTAGAGGATCAGGACCTAGAGCTTCATGCTAAAGACTTCGGGGTTTGTGAGAGAGAGCTGATATCAAGCCAGTTCTGCCCTTTGCTAGTTGTGCGATCATACATAAATTACCTAAACTCTCTGTGACTCAATTTACCTGACCAAAAATTACAGAGTAGGAATAATATTTAATTTAGACATTTCTCGTGACCATGAAAAACTATACGTAGATCCTTAGCACAGCATCAGGCACAGCACAGCAAGCCCTTGATAAACCTTGGTAATTTGTGGGTGCCATGCTACAAAATCAAAAATTTGATCAAGAATGGCTTCTATTAAAGGCTTCACTTACACAGGATGGAAAAAATAATGAGAACAAAGTAACTGACCAAGGATTATGTATTATTAGACTAATTTATAAAAGTCCTCTGAAGGACTTCTTTTGTATGCAAATCTTTGTGTGTGCGACATGAGTTTGATAAAAGCATTAGGCAAAAATGAACAACACTGCATTAGAGACTAAGAGAAGCTGCAGAGGCACAGCTTGTACTTTGTCCTTTGTTAGTAAGGAGGGCAAATATACAACAACAAACTAGCAAAATGCCAACATCACAGAAAAATTAAAAAATCTATTAATAGTTCCTGTTGGGCAAAAAGAAATATGTAAATGAGTCCTGGATACTAAGTAGAGGACACTGAGGATAGAGGTATCTATAACTAATGGATTGGAGTAGGAGTGAGGTGTCAAGGAAATCTCACAACATATTAGAGCCAAACAAATCACACAGACTGGTAGAGAAAAGACCGAAGGGTATTTGGGATGTTTAGAAACATACAGCCATGTTGATCATATGAGTAGGATGATTCCGAAATCAATAAGCAAGTTCATTTGACATATAATTCTATACTCGCATAGTTTCTGCTTTTGTAAACTAAATATTGTGTTCAGTAAAAGGATACAATTTAAAATTTCTGATTTAGCTGGTGTGGTAGGCAGAAAAATGGCCTCCCAAAGAAGCTCGCATCTCTAGAATCTGTGACTATGTTACATTACATGGCAAGTGAGGGGAATTAAGGTTGCAGATGGAATTAAGGTTGCTAATTACCTGTTTTTAAAATTAGGAGATTATCCTGGATTATGTGTGATATTCAATGTAATCATAAGGGAAGATCAAAGCAGAAAAGTTAGTATCCAAGTGATGAGATGTGAGAAATTGTCTATTGCTGGCTTTGAAGACAGAAGAGAGAGATGAGCCAAGGAATGTAGGCAATTCTAGAAGCTGAAAAGAGCCGGAAACAGACGTGCCCCCCTAGAGTCTCCAGAAAGGAGTGAAGCCTTACAATCACCCTGGTTTTAGCCCAGTAATACGTGAGTTAGATTTCTGAATCCCAGAACTGCAAAAAGTAAACTTATGTTGTTTTAAGCCACTAGGTTTGCATTTTATTACAGCATCAATAGGAAACTAACACACTTGGCCTGTCTACTTCTAGGAGAATGAATTCAGAAAGCTCACATTATTAATGTGTAGTTAAAGCAAAGCACCTAGAGGGGATTTAGTCACGAAGGAAGAAGATTTAGAGCAGAGATAATCCATTTTAATCACAAAAGCTTGAGGTAGGTTCTGTCTTCCTAGGAGCATCATTGGAAGTATTTAAGGGTAGGCTTTCTAGGTGATGTACCATTAGATGATCGCTATGTATGTTCACAGTGATACAAGACTTAAAGAATTGGGGCGAACAATTTTTAAAAAGTGCAGCTAGAGAGGTTGGCCCTGGAAGCAACAGGAAGAAAGACTTACAGTAGCAGGAGCAGAAGGATGTAGAAATAAAGTCCATATCCATATGCAAATTATAGAAGATCAGAACAGGTGAATGAAACAAAGCCTGGACAATAGGGCCAATGTGTAGACTTCTATCTTTACAGAGGAAGATACTCAACCCCTGTATATAGAGACATTGCAAGAAAAAAATAGAAATTTAGGGTGGATTAAGTCTTAGTGAGGGAAATCTCAGTGCCTTCTACCTAGCCTGAGTTCACATATGCTTTTTTTGTTGTTGTTACAGCTGGAATATTTTAAAACAAGCCACAGTGAATGAATATATCCATATTAATTTTTATAAATGTAAACAGACATACAATATACATGCTTATGCTGATACACATCACATTTGCCTTTATCTTTGTCTTCTCTCATTCACTTTTCTTCTTTCTTCCCTTGGGAACTGTACAGTCTGGTCAGAATGGAGAACAAAGAAGCTATTTGAAGAGGATAGAGACAAGAGATTGGATGGCCTTGGGGAGACCTTGACTAAGTATTTGCCTGGATTCATCAACAACTGGAGTCTGTGACATTGAATCTTTGAAATAACATCCTTTTCTATTGTAACCAGCATGAGAATTTTCTAATCTTGACCCCCAAATGATCTCTATCAGAGTTCTCCAGATGTTCCACACACCTATCCAAAATTTAAGTCACACAAATATACAATATGTTTTCCCGAGCTGATTTGAAGCAAAAGTTGGAAGAAAACCAAGCAGAGAAAATGCAATTATCACAGTGTTTATTTAAATATTTATAAAAACACTCATTTGAAATCTGTTGTATTAGTTTGGGTGACATGGTAACACTTACTGCAAGAGGATAGCAATTGGAGTCTATCTTTCTTAGAAACAAAGAAGCAAATATTCTATATACAGTTTCCTTTCTCTCGCTCACACCTGCGTGCCCGCGTGCGCACATGCACACACACACACACACACTTCCATGACCTTTTATCCTCATGATATGCTGTAATAAAAAGAAAGCTAAAATTTCTAGCATGAAATAATTGTGATCCGTAGAAAAGCCTCTTTATTTCTCCCTACCCAATGATCTACTTTTTAGGATATATCTTTAAAAAAAAAAAAAAAATTCCTTAAAGTTATTTCCCCAAAGAAGCCTCTTTCAGCGGCTGGATGAAGGTACAGTGTCACAACTAATCAAAATCCCTTTGTGTAGTGTTTTTATTCATGTATTGTAGGATTTCACTTTCCCTTTTCCTTAATGCCATGTCTGCTTTCTACTCTAGATTGTAATTTGCTTGAGGGCAGAGGCTGCACTTCCCCTTTGTTGAGCACAAGTATTTTGAAGGCACCCGCAGTATTGTGAGCCCTCAATAGAATTTCGTTGATGATAGGGATGTTTCTGAAAATGTCTAAGAAAAAAAGCAGGCAACTCTGGCCCACTGTGGCCTTCACTTGCTTAATTTAAAGTACCTTTCCTTCTGCCCATAAACAATAATGCACCCAGGCAATACATATGAAGGAAAGTGAGTCAGAAGAGCAATTCATTTTTCCAGTGCCCTTATGTGACTCCTCAGTGCCTTAGAAATCTGCTTGAGGATTTATTTTAAGCATACCAGTCATGCAGTTTCTAGGCTCCATAAGCATAAGACTTGATTCCATTTTCCCCACCACAATACTCACATTCTTAATGCTTAAACTGTGCCCTTGCGACTTTTCTGTTAGTTAAGAGATGTACAACATAGGGGCAAAAATCAATCTTAATTAAGGCAAACTCTGGAATTATGATCGAAGGGAGGTACATTAGCCCAGTGCTTCCAGACCCCCATACTCCGTTGTTATTGATGTTTGGACAGATGGGGAAAGTGAAACAGGAGTCAATACTTCGATCTACTGTGTTCTCTAAGGATCTGAATTTTTAACACATCTATAATGAGTACTGGTGGTGTTTAATAAATACACAGCAGCCCCTAAGAGAGGCTCTGCGTGTGAAAGACACCAACAAAGTCCCGGAAGCTTCTGCTCGGGAGGCAGAAGTAGGCTCAGCCTGATAGAACTGAGAGATAAATGTGTTTTTTCCTGAGGACTTTAATGTCTGGGGAGGCTTTTCACCAAGGTGATCAGCGCCACTCGCATAATCTTAGGCTTTTCTCTTAAGTGAAATTATTTACTGTGAAATGTTAAGAATTCAATTACTTCTATGTAGATCAGGTAGACAGGTGTTGTCCCATCCAACCACGCCCTCCTCTCCTTATCTACTAATATTGTCAGCCACCTAATGTCACCTCAGAAGTAATTCTACCTCAAGTCCTCAAATTCCTGACTATCGTTAATTAATTTATCAATGTCATTTGACCTAAAAGGGCCAATCAAATTTCCTCTCCTGCAAAAATTTTGTTAGGATTCAAGAAACCTAGTACTTTCAACTTGATTCAATGGAAAAGATGTTTAATCAGAGGAATCATATTGGGGTAGCTATCTGCTTCCCTCTTTTACTTGGGATGCAGAGAAACCAGTCTGAAGAAAGAAAGAATGAAGATGTGCCCAGAATGACAAAGGAAAGAGATCAAAGAACTGCCAGTGGTGAGAGATTGAATCATCCATGGTACTGATTACAAATCCACTGAAGTCTGGATCTACTGTTTAATTTTTGGTTGTATGAAATATCCCCATATGCTTTTCACAAATTTTTACTTTTGCTTTAAGTTAGTTTGATAAATGTCTGCTTCTTGGAACGCAAATATTCCTAAGTCCATCGCTTCCTTTGTCAAAAATCTACTGAACTTTTAGCAACCTTCTAGGCGTTATGTTGCTGTTCGAGACATAGAGATAGAAAAGACACATTTTCTGCCTCTAGTAGGTCATGGGGTAGTTGGTAAGACAGATAGTAAAGCAACAAATTATACTGCAGTGTTATAAGTGAAATGAAAGAATCAGTATGAGACCTGGAGGTCACGTGGCAAATGGATAGATTGAGAATTTGAGGAAAAATTTTGGAGAGAGAAGGACTATCTGAAACAGGTTTTTTAATGGTCAACAGAAGTTTCCTAGGTAAATAAGATAACTAAAATCATTTTTTGTAACAGGAGGTAGAAAAACAAAGAGGCCTAAGAAAGTAATATGTAGTCGACAAAACAAACAAGCAAGCAAACAAACAACAACAAAACATGACATTTCCTGGCCCTTGAAACAGTGTCAGCCAACACAAAAAGTAAAGAAAAAGAGAAGGATCTGATCCTCTCTCATCCTAAAAGGATTAGACTTATGCTATATTTTAATAGATAATTTATAGGAATATGGACAAAGCTACACTCACTGCTAAGGAAAATGCCCCCAAAGAGAGTATCTCAAGCGATAGCCTCAGACCAACAATGGAAGCTGATGAATAAGAATGGCCTCAGAAGTCTCCAAAACACCCAGCTGCTTCTCAGGACCTTATTCAGATTGTTAGAACTCCTACAGCTTGCGCAATCCGGCTGTGCATCTACAGCATGTGGATTTGGCAAGGATATGTCCTCTACTCTTGGCTTATGGTCAGCCTAAGAATGTCTATTTATCTTTGCTTTTCACTAAACCTCAATAGGTCTCTGGAAAAGGGAGAGATTCCGCAGGTAGGGAGTAATCTGCTTTGGCTTGAAGAGATTGAATCCATCTGTCCATGATGAACACTTTCCCAGTTTTCTCATATAGCATTGACTTTTCCAAGAAAATTGAGAAATTTTTCAAGAGGGAGTGATTTCAGAGTCATGAATCAAAGAACATGTAGACATAATAACAATTTATATTATTATTATAAATCATAATAATGACTAACTTGCTATTGAGTCTTATATAAGGTACTATGCTAAATGCTTAATGTATATATTCAAATTGAATCTTTTTGAGAATCCTCTGAAGTATATACAATTACTGACCTTGATTTACAGATGAGAAATATAAGAATTAGAGATATTGAGTAATGATGGTTTTATACAAACAATGTGTTAGAGACACTATATATATCATTTCTAATTTTCACAATGATGTGAAATGTGCTAATATACTAATTTTTATATTACTGGTAAAACACACACATATACGCACAATTAGACTCCAAGTACTAAGAAATTGCTATTGTTTACTAACAACTGTTCTTGGTACTTTATTTCTACTAGCTCATTTAATCATCACAAATATACTATGAAGTTGATATTATTGTTATCTCTAAAGAAGACTAGAAACTTAGGAACTGAAGAATCTGTTAATAATAATTAGTACTTCTGGTAGGTAAAATAATGGTCCCTCAAAGATACACATATTCTAATCCTCAGACTATGTCAATATGTTGGTTTACATGGCAAAAGGAAATTAAGGTTGCAGACAGAATTAAGTTTGCTAATCAGATAACCGTAAATTAGCTGGATTATCCAGGAGGCTCCAATGTAATTACAGGGATCTTTAAAAGTGAAAGAAGGAATCAAAAAATTGGAATCGAGAAGATGTCAGCAGGAAAAGGACTCTGCAGATAGAGGAAGGGGCTGTGAGGCGAGGCAAGTGAGTGTGGTCTCTAGAAGTTGGAGAAAGCAGGGACATGAGTTCTTCCCTAGGGCCTCCAGAAAGGAAAGCACCCTGCCAAAATCTCGATCTTATCCAGTAAGATCCATGTCAGACTCCTGCTCTACAGAAATGTAAGATAATATATATTGTTTTAAGCTAATAATCTATGATAATTTGTCACAGCTGCCATAAAAAACTAATACAGTACTGTACAACCATTTTGCCATTTAATCCTCATACTCGCCTCACAAACTTGACATTATTATTTCTATTTCACAAATAGGAAAATTGAAACTTTTGATTTCTTAATTAACTTTTCCGGAGGCATTTACCCAGTAAACAGAAACCTGCTTTCCTTGCCTCTGAAACTTCTTCTGGGCACAAATCATGTTTTGGGTGACCCAATAATTCTATCAAGTTTCTAAGAGACCTTTGGTTGATTTATAATTGGGTGTTTCAAAGCAATAATAGTTCTTTAAATTCCTAAACTTTACTCCAAACCATTTCTCACATCAAACTGTAGAACTGTTGCTGCTCCTTAGAGGTATGCTAAGAGTAGGAGGGATTTAAAGATAAATGCTTATTATATTACTTTTTATCCTTTTCCCAAACTTTAAAATTTCAGCAAAAAAAATGTGGCACGCTCCAATGCTTCTAGAAGAAGTAAGGGATTAGTGGAAATTCTTCCACAAGCTCACTCTGCTCTTTTGCCCTAAATTGTTTCCTAGTGGCCAAATGAATTTTCAGTCCTTTCTAAATACCTTATTCCATCAGTGAGTTACCTGCACGGATGTGGGACACTACCACAATAGTGTTTCACTGTATACACTGCAGAGTAATCTGGGGTGGGGGAGTGGGTAATAAAAGACCTATGGAAACAAACTGCTAACTTTTCCACTGTTTATTACTTATATATTTCTTTAAAGATATTAGGGTATTTTTAGAAACATTATTTCCCGAAAGAATACCAGACTTATGATCCTCCCAGAACTGAAGAAGGAAATAAATGCTTCTATCTATGTGACATATCTATTCTTGAGTAGGAACAGGCAAAACATTGCTACATTTAGGAAAGCAATGTGTGTATTTATTCTTCTATTGGACTATCATAGGCTAAATTATAATATTAATAGGACAGTCAGAATGTGCTTCTTTGAGAAGGCCATAGTGCGCAAATACCTGAGACCAGCAAGAGAGATATCCATGTGGGTGGCTAAGTGAAGAGTGTCCTAAGCCATGAAAACTGCTAGTGCAAACTCCCAATCCAGGAGAATATCTTACTTCTTTGTAGAACAGCAGGGAAACCAATGAAACTAAAATGGAATAATCAATTAGGGGACTAGTAGAGGATGATGTCAGAGAAGTGATGAGTGGCACATCATGTAAGACTTTGTAGGCCATTATAATAAATTTAGGTTACACTCTGAGGAGAATGGAAAGCCTCTGGAGAGTTTGAACAAAGGAATGATAATACATGCTTTAAGTTTAAAGAGAATTACTCTGACTATTATAAGCAGTGAAGAGAAGAAGTATTTAAGAGGTTATGTCAGTGGTTCAGATAAGAAATGATGGCAGCTCTCACCACAGTGTCAATAGTAGAAGTGGTAGGAAATGCTCAGACTGGACACGAAGAAAGTACATCCAGAAAAAGAAAGTTATCATTGCTGCCAAATGATACTGATAAATCAAGTAAAATGAGGACTGAGAACTGACCAATGGAGTTTTAGAAAACAATAGGAACACAATACAAACTCCCTTTGGCTCTCACAAAACAACCAGCATATCAACAAGGAAAACAAATAAGCCTATACAGGATAAACACGTTTGGTACTACTAAGAGAGAGAGGGCAGCACCTAAAAGAATAAAAGAAACAAATCCTTCAACTCCATTCAACTTGTGGCCACTATTGCAAAACTGTGGGAGTGACAAGCAGAAGTTGGGAGGCTGAGAAGAGGCTATGAAAAATAGTGGAACAGAACTGAGGTCTTAGGGAGCATAGCTAAAATCACTCTCAGCAATAGGAAGCAACAAATGAAAGTGAAGAGGCAAAACATCAATGGCAGCTTTGAACTAGAAACCATATCCATGAAATAAAAAATAGAGCAAAGCAGACCATGTCCACACAAAATTGTTGTAAAATGCTAGACATGCAAGTAAGAGATCTGCTGAAGAGACTTCCAGAATAATCATCATATGAAGAATATTGAAAAACAGCGCCCTCAATCGAAATAAATATCCTCACATGAGTATTTTAGGATTATAAAAACACTTGAATTCAGAAATACAAAAAAAAAAAAAAAAAAACCAAAACTAAAAGAGAAGATAAAAAAATAAAATGAGAAAAATTGAAATAGTGTTGCTTGAACTAATGGCATAGATGGAAGAAAAAGACAAAATCTCATCAGAAATAAAGACTAAATTGCAAGATGTACAAGGAACACTAGAATTAAATAAAAGAAAATCACAAAACCCAAAAGAATGAAAATGAGATTTAAAAAAAAGTAAAAAGGGATAAAGAGAAATGAATTAAGATGGAAAATATATAGAGGAAGTCGGGTATTCATATTATTGGTGTACCTAAGAAAGAAGAAAAACATGGAAATGAACTAGTATTTAAAATTATAACTCAAGAAGAATGTCTAGAAATTAGAGAAGATCTTAATCTATACATCGAAAGAGCCCACTGAGTACAAGGGAAAATCAACTCAGAAGGATCAATCTGAGACATATTCTAGTAAAAACACTAGACTTTAAATATAAAGAAAAAATCCTCAGGGACTCAAGGATAAAACCGATATGAAATCACTTACCTTTGAGATTTAGAATGGCATCGTAGTTTTCAAAACACACAAAGAAAGGCAAGAGCAGAACTTTTTTATAAACGATGTTGAAACAATCTTTAGTAAAAGATAGTTAGATCCACTGGCACACCACATACAAGTATAAGTTCTAAATACATGAGAAATGTAAACATGAAATGGAATTTACACAAGGACTATAGAAACATAAATAAATTCCTCAAGAGCTTGAACGTAAGGTAAGACTTTCTAAGTACAACTAAGAATTCGTATGCAATAAAAGAAATTAATGTTTACCATATAAATTAAAAAGATGGTAAATATAAAATCATAAGCAATATACAAAGACAAATAAAATATTTCCAGTATACATAACAGATGAAGGATTAATAATCATAATTTATAAAGAACTTAAAATTTGAGGCTAATAGAACCGAGAATCCTATATTGGCATTAGCAAAAGATATGAGCACACTATTCACAAAAAAAGATGCAAAAAAGTGGTCATTAAACATATAAAAAGGTATTTAATATCACTCAGAATAAATATCATACTCAGACAGGAAGGAAGGAAGAAATGTTAGGCCATCCTAATCCAAATAATTTACACACACACTATTTGTCTACATACCTCTGTATTGACCAGGCCAGGGGGAAGCCTAAACTTTTTTATGGTAGCATTGTTTATTGTAGTGGTATGAACATCAAAATTCAAAAACTATTTTAGAATCTTAAACTACATCTACTATTTAGATATATTATAAAATTGAGCAAATGCGTAAATATGATGAAGTTATTGGGAGGTTACAGGATTCTCACTATAGGAAGAACAGAAAAACAAATATGAAATGGAGTAAGGAAGAAAGAACACTATAATAATGGATTGGAATTAAAGGTATTGCTGTGAACACAATTTCTAAAATATTGTGTAAACTGATGTTTATATGCACATGTATATGTAGCATGTATGTATGCATGCGAGTATATCATATATATTTGTATGCATATATATGTTTGCATGTATTACATGCATGTATATATTTCCTAACTGAAAGATCTAAGAAGCAAAGATACCTCAGTAGCAATGAGCATATTTTGTGCCCAAATCTTGATCTCTAGTACCATTTTCTACTAAAGGGAACCAGAACTCCTAGGAGAAATAGTTGATTCCAAGGGCAGTTCAGGATAGGTACAAAATTAACCTGAAATATCTTTTATATGCCAGAAAGTACAAAAGTGCTCAAAAAAACGACAAGGGCATATCACAAGGACACAGGAACCAGAATGAAGGGGTTCCCACTGGCCAAATCTAGACAACATTAGTACCAAAATAATAAATTACAATAACAAATCATAAACCAATAAAACATAAGAAATTTTTCGTGTATAATAATAATAATAAATAAACGAGAGAATAGGGAGAGATCCTGCTTCCAGTACAATCCTGAAGGACAACTGGTAAATGTGGAAGGAAGGCTGAAGCTGGAAAACATCATTTTGCAACAATCATAGTAAAGCTTGGGTCAGGCAAGATTATCATAGATGCTAAGTCTAGAAGGAAATTTTTAAAGGATACGGAAAATTTTATTAAAGTATCTCCTTACCAACTATTTATTAGTTCTAGGGATTTAAATATATAGAAATGTGTGTGTGTGTGTATGTGTGTGTGTGTAATCTCAGTAATCATAAAATGTAGAAATCAGATGAACCTTGAATGTGTGAGCAAAATTAAAATCTCAGTGAGGGATGGATGGATAATGTGTGCCTCCAGATGTGATACTGAGAGATGCAATGTTATCTATTTTGGCCCCAAAGAAGGAATGTTCTATTAACAAAAGTAGTATGTGTGAGGATATACTTTATTTTTAAGAAATATCAATGTCATAAAAGACAAAGAAAACCTGTGGAAATGTTTCAGAATAAGTAGACTAAAGACATGAAATAACTGCCTCTAGACTAGATTCTGTACTTGGGTGATGACGGTTGAGGGTAAGATATAAAGACTTTTGAGCAACTGACAAATTTGGAATATGAGGGTAGGTTAGATAAAATCATGGTATTATATAAATATATGAAAATAGTATTGTGCTATAATAATATAAGAAAACATTCCTATCCTTAGGAAATAAGCAATAAAATATTTAGGATTAAAGGGCCATTGATGATATATGCAACTCATCCTCTATCATTTGAGAGAAAAAAAAAATTACAGATATATGTGTTTGGTGGGGGGTAAGTAGGTGGAGGGAGGGAGAGAGAGGAAGAGAGAGAGCACACACACAAATGGGATCTAAAGTTAGCAATAAGTAAATATAAGTAAAGAGTAGATGGCATGCTTTGCACTATTTTTATTGTTAAACTTTTTTAAGTTTGAAATTATTGACCATTTGACAACATAAAAGTAATTGATAACCTCGTTATGGTCATTTTTGAAGGTGTGGCAGGATGAACACCAGATTGAAGTATACATGAAAGCCGAAGAAGTAAAGTGTAAATGTACCTTTCAAGAAGTTTTGCTGCACAATAACACATAGGAAAGAATTTTAGCTGGTAGAAAGGAGTAGCGTTAAGAGAAGTTTTCATCCAAAAATGAGAATAAAAGCAGCATATTATAGGCAGATGATTCTTTGGAGAATTATAAGTAATAATGCAAGAATGTGAGAGAAAGCCAGTGCAGTGATGTCTTTGGATAGGCATGAAAGGATAGAATGTATTTTGCATGTGGAGAATGTTCCATTGACAGTAAAAGGAGGGAATGAAAAGTAAATGGGTGTGGGTGCTGTCGAGGGGGTAGATGTGCTGATGGAAGCCTGTGAAAGGTCCAAATCTGCCATGCGTTAGCCGCTTCAATAGGTACCAAAGAAGTAAATATGAGCATGAAAAAATCCTTGTCCTCGAAGTCCCTTTCAATATACATAGTGCTGCTCTATGAGTCAGGAAAAGAAAGAATGATCTCAACTGAGATCTTGAGACTGTGAAGGCATCAGCCAGGTTAAAACACGGTGGCATCAAACTCATGCCAGAGGCCTAGAAAGGAGAGCATGTATGATAAGGTATTGCATGTAAAGTGGTATGCTGAGAACATGGCCTTCGAGGTGGTTTAAACACAGTGCAAGGTAAGGCAGAACTGATAAGCAAAGCTAGGATAATAAATGTCTTCCTCTGCCATGTTAAGGACTTTGATCATCATCTTCAAGATAGTGGTTGGCCATTTAAAACAGTGGTAAATAAACAAAATGATTGGTTTCCTTTTTAGAATATTTTTGCTGCTGTTTTGTGTGGCATAATGAAAATAGCTAAATACTGAGTGCTGACCTTTGCTAGGTAAGATCCGAAGCTCCTTATTATATATTATATCATTGATCGTTGCAACAGTCCTGTGAACTAAATGTCATACTACTCACATTTTACAGAAAAGTTAGCAAATGAACAAATAATTTAATGAAGGGCTATGATATAGTATACACCACTTTAGATGCTAGGGATAGAGTAGTAAACAAGATAGAGTTCCTGAATTTCAGGTAAAAAAAGAAAGGAGGAATAATAAGCAAATAAATTTCTGGAGCACCTGCAATGAACAAAATAAAATAGGTACATTCCTAGAGTATCAATGAGAGTGGAGGTGGAAGATTTTTGAGTGTGAATCAAGAAAAAAGAAAATCAAGCCCATATAAAAGGGAAGATGTTCTAAACGGGAAAGAAACCAAGGCTCAAAGAGATTAACGAAGGCCTGAAATCTGACAGTTAAGAAGACAAATCTTTGAGGTATCAATGGGGTTAAAGAAGAGACTTAGGGCAAGTAATTAATAAGGAAGCTAAGGGGATGTGAAAATAGGAGACAGTCAGAAAAGGAATATCTAAATACCAAATTTCAATGGTAAAGCAGACAAGATTTAGAGAATCATTATGGATATGAATCGGGGTGGAGGTAAATATAATAAGAGACGACCATGGAAAAGAAGTGAGACATCACAGTGTTCGGCTGTTTATAAGCATGAGGTACAAAAAGGGTGATGGCTAGGTTGAGATAGGGAGTAAAATCAATAGCAAAAGGCTTCAACACATCGAGAGAAATGGTCATGACAGCGATGAAGAGAGAAAAATGGTAGTGACCGTTCTCGAAGGAGCTGGGGATGTTCTAGAAGAATTAATGAGCAAATGAGTAATGTCTTAGAAGCCACGTTAAAGGGCAATGTCCTTAGTGACACTAGGTTTTAGATCAGTCATGGATATGGCGTCCACTTAATTTTTCACATGAATATGGTACTTTTTCTGAGTGAAAGGGAGAATTATTAATAGCATGCTGAGATGCCAGGCTTAAACTGGCACTGTCCTGGGCAACCTGGAATGCTGGTTCACCCTAATCACAGAGTAGAGGGAATACGCAGTCTAGATGCTGAAAACCTGAAGATTTATTTACCTGTGAACATTTTTTAATATTAGGATATATGTAAATTTTATTATTCACATAAAGCAATATTGTGTCAATATCTATGTCAATAAGGAAAAAAAAAATGTCCAAGTTGGCATCTTGCAAAGAAGTCATAGATATAGCAGACCCTCTATGAGGACGACACATAGCAATATACAATACGGTTTAGAAATTCAATTAAGAATTCACAACTACCAATATAATATGAGCAAAATAGCATGTTTGGAACTTTAGATGTATTGGATGACTTAAAATGAAAACATGAAACCAAGGACACATGAACATTTAAGATAGTGCATGAGCAAGTAGGTAATGCAATAGAATAGAGGCCTGTCAGTTAGAAATGAGATTTTAATTTTTTGGTTGGAAACAGAATACTGGGTCTAGTCATAAACATCAATATTCACAGGATATTAATTACTTATTTAAAAACAAATTTATTTTTAATTATAAGAAAAACATTTGTAGTGTTACTTCTTAATTCTCTGAAAGTCCTACTTTAAAACAAAAGAAAAAAATTTGAGATGATGCTGCAGACTCTCTCCAAACTTCTTGGTATTGCCGATGTATCCAGCAACTAGGATTAATGAGAAAATGTTTGCAGCCACCAGAAACTACACACTATTCCGTGATATGTTAAGCTTCACATCCCATTTGAGACCATTTAAATGGTAACAGAGTGAAGCTGAGTCGATAGGCTGTTAAAAATTCTTCATTAACTCTTTGCTCTTTAGGAATGGCTTCTTTCATTGGCTATTTCAGAGCTTATTTCTTCAGCGCATTAGATCATCTATCACACTACTTAGGCTGGGAGTTGATTGGGAACAGAAGGGAAAAAAAATACAACCCTCAATTGTAAAAGGAGAAAAGGATTGCAATCTATCTTCCTCAGTCACAATTTCTGGAAGAAGGTCAAAAAAATTTTATTTGTTCTCTTCTTTTTTCTTTAAAACATTAACACCTCTCCTCACAGATTCACCATCCACGTAGCTTTGCTGTTCCTTTGTAATTCTGCACTTACCTTCTAATATATCTATTTCTTATTACAGTTATTGTTTAGTGTGTTTTTTTTTTTCTCTTCACCAGAATTTAAGTTTCTTGAGGGCAAGGGTCACTGTCTGTTTTGTTTATTGATGTACCAGATGTGTATGACAGGTCCTCACCAATAGTAGCCACTAGATAGATGTGTGCTGAATGAATAAATCTTCATTAAAATCATATAATTGCATTTATGACCTAAGTGAGGAGATCCATATAATCAACAAATTGATAGATCAGTGACTGTTACAAGAATGTGCTGGAATCAGAAAAAGTAAAGGTTTATAGAGATATATCTTTTCCTTAAATGGGTATATAAAAACACCAGATGTTCTTTGGGGTTACAGGTTTTCCCTACATACAGGGCAACTGAGAGAAGATAAAATCCTATTTTAATAGCCAGGACAATAAAAAACGGGTTTAGAAAAAAAAAAAAATGAAAATCTGTTATGACCCAATAATCCAAAGTAAAATTCTCAATGAAACCCAATGTGACCAAATAATATGAATTATGTTTAATAATTCTTTGGCATTTGTATGCATGTCAGCAAATGTTTGTTGTGTGTGTAACATAAATTCAGAACTGAGCTAACATTGAGCAGACAATCATTGTGGGCCTTACTGGTTTCCATGTTCCAAGAACCTACATTTTCAAGCAGGCATATGGCTTCGCCAACAGCGAATGCTGGGTAAAGAAGAAAGATGGAAATGATCGAGGTTTTGAGTTGATTGGACAGAGTAAATGAAATCACTATTGTTTTAAAAATAATAATATAGGTAAGAAAATCAAGTTTGAGAGAAAACGAAATGAGATCAGTTCTAGTAGGGTAAGTTTAAAATGGATCTAGGTAGAGGAATCTAACAGGTAAAAATACAATTCGAAACTTAGACACACTTGAATAGTTGACAGTTCAGCCTATAGGTGTAAATAAGACCGCTCTAGAAGAAGACATAAAACAAAATGAAATAAGAGTTGGAGATGTTTATGAAAGAGATCTAATCATAACTGCAGGATTATAATCAGGTTTAAGGGGAAGAAAGAAATAATTAACAGTATCAGATTTTGAGATGAAATAAAATAAAGATTAAAAACAGCATGAAAGTTTTGGCGGGGTGGTCATTTCCAAGTGAACTTTGCAGCAGCCTTTTCATCTGATGAACTATGAAAGAAAAATTGGCATTTCTAGTGATACATCTGATATGCAGTTTCAGTGGCCATATAGGTCAAAAAAACTGGCTCACCTAGTTCTCTTTACTGATACGTACTTTAGTTTATTTGTATTCTATGCTCTGTCATACTCTAAAAGCTTAGGGAAATGGGTGTCTTGAAGAGTTAATGCACTTGTCTAAGCACCTGAGTGATAAACTCACTGGGGAAAACAAGATACCATATGTCTTTTTGGGAAATTTATAATGCAGGTAATTACTCACATTACATTGTCACATGTGAGTTATTTCAGAATAGCAAGTCTAGTGCTAGGCCTCTCATAATATGGTATTACCTACAGAATAAAGACAAAGAATGATAAATATTAAAAAAAATTAACATCAAGTTCAGCTCCAAAGATAACACAACAGAATGAAGAACAATGAACAATTTTGCCATAAGAAATTAAGGAGAAGATTATAAGGAACAAAGTACACATTTTAATTGCAAGTGAAACCACTCATTTTATTTTAGGAAGAAAGGTAAAAATTTTTAATCACATTCCTACACCCTCCTTCTTTTTCTCCCCTACAATTTCACAGTTTGGTTTTTTGAATGTCATGATATTTAAAGTTAATTTTCCAAATTTCCATGAACACAAATGAAATAAAGCAGATTATCCTGACAATTTTTTTTCTTTGTCACCTTTTCAAATTTGAATTCATGTATATTATGTAAAAGATGTTGTAGATAAAGATGGTTAGTGGGGCTCATGGGGCCTTTTTCTGGTTTTGAATTCCTGGCAAACGAATTGCTGCAGCTCTGACAGTAAAAATAGCAGATGGGATTAATTAACTGAGTGACAACTCTTCAGACCTACCTAAATTAATATTTTTCTCCAAACAATGTATTCTGATTATCATAAAACTAAGTGACGTTTATAGAAATCGATTTTGGTCCTAGTGACTTGCAAAATGTATCTGGAGCTATTTTTTTGCTTATAAGAGCTGGCTGAGTTTGTTATATTCATGTTAATCTTTCTAATCATTTTCTTGGTGGAAGCAATCATATACAAGGAAATATATCTTGTTTGAAATGCTGAAGTTTGTCTGGACCTCAGACATTCCCTTCCTTTTCAGGAAGGAGTAAAGGGTACAGGAGATTAATTTATTCACAGAAATTCTTCTCCAGTCCAAACCTCTAAGGAGCAATTAATTATCTTTTGTATGAAAACTGCAAATCAACACATCAATATAACATTTCATCAGGACTTTTTAAACTATATAGGATCTTAGGGTAAAGATCATTTTGTTAAAAAATAAAAGTGTCATATTTAACCAAATCAAATATACCATAAACTGACAAATCAGTTTTATAGATCTTAAAATATGTATTGATCCTCCCTCTTTATACATATGCATATATTTTATGAGTATATATGTGTATATATAAAAGATTCTAAGAAGAAAATCCAATTTTTATAAATATACATGTTTTATAAAATACATGCACATGTTTGTATATATGTACACTTTTATATTCTATGAAATATATTCTCTGGATTTATAGATTATATTCAAATATATACAAATCTACAAATATATATTCTGTGAAATATGGGATTTTCTCTTGAGAACCACCGGTAGAAGCCTAAGTACAAATAATGTCTTATGAAGGATTGCGAAGACTAGTGTAACACCTTTGTTAGTAAGGAACTAACTTAATTTGGGGTCATTTCATGTCTGACAATGAGAAAACTGCATGGAAAGAGCCTACTTTTTGAGCTTTCATAGTAACTGTTTTGCATGCCCTACCATGCGGCATTATGAATTGCTTTATAATGTTGAGAAGCCCTACCTTGAAAAATATCATGAATGTTATTTCATTTACTGTCTAAATACTTTCGAAGACTGTGCTCTATAGCATCCTAGCTATAAAGCCTAGTAGAAAAAAAAAATTCTTTAAAGCCAAGAAAATCTTTGTTCAGCCTGTGAGAAATGACATTTAAGGGATTGATTAGGTTTTCCTTTAAGCTTTGATGGCCAAGAAATGTTAGAACCATATTTGTTTCACAATTTTTATAACTTTAAAAAATAGTTGTTGGCTTTGATCTACATTTTACTTTTATATGCAGTAAACTGATTTTTATTCTGGCTTCCATTTTGGCATTCGCTTCTCCATATGCATTAAGCAAAGCCTGTCGATACCTCCAACTCCAGGCAAGAAGCTGATTAGTCTGTGACAATTCTCCTCACTACATTATGCAATGATTGGTTCAGAGATTAGTAGGTGACTAAACTGTGGGGCAAACCAGGTACAAGAAGATATTGCCTGGAGCTTTTGGGAAAAATCATTTCTCATATTTTCATGAATAGACTGGCATCCCCTTCCTTCTAGATATAAACAAGGAAGAAAATAGTCACCAGAATCTGCTGAATGCCGTCTTATAACATGAAGAGAGCTAATACTAGAATGAGATACCTAATATCAGTTTTGTTTGTTTTTTTTGTTTGTTTGTTTGTTTTTGCAGATTTTATTGCATCACTGAATTAAGCCTCGTCTGAAGCCCATACTATGTACTTAACTCTTCGGTCAGCTCCATTTAGTGTTTAAGCCAGTCAGAGTGAATTTCCTGTTATTTGCAATAGGAAGTTTCTTGATAGACTCCATACCAAATATAATTGTTTAAAGGATGACAATGAATTGCAAAATATTGATAAGAACTCAATAAATGCTTGTTTTATTGTGGGGGAAGGGGTTGGGGAATTAGAAGCCAAAGGATGAAAAATACTGATGCATTTAAATATCTATTGTTGGTTCATCTTGAAAAATTTTTAGGATTAGAGCTCTACTCATATCTATTTCCCTAGAAGCCAAGAAAGAAGAGTATCGGTCTGATTAAAGCTTTTACCAGACAAGCAAATTTTAGACTTAAAGAAGATAATTATAGAATAAAAGGACTACATAGTAGGAGTCAAGGTTATCCCACTTGTGAGTACTTAAGCTGTCTACAGGAGGTCTTACTTGTTCTTGCTTAGAAACAACAAAAATTGACTAGTTCTAAAATTTTACTATGCAAAAGAAGTCCTTGATGAATTTATAAAAATGATTTTACTTCCTCTCCATCCTCAGATATTTTTATGTAATTGTTTTGGGGTAGAGCGAAGGCATCTGCATTTCTAGCAGCCTCCCCACATTATGTTTTTGCAGGTGTCCCAAGGATCACATTTTGCAAAATACTGCTTTAGAGTAACATACATACTAACTTATTTCATCATACCTGAAGGATTCCAACAGAGTCCCTCACCAGATGCCTTCTTGCCCAGGTTTGGCTGAACTAAGGCATTCCAGGAAAAAATGAGCTAACTTCCCCAGGCTCTCTCAAGACTCTGGACAATAACCAATCAACAGAAATTAAATATTCAAAAGAAGAAAAGGAGCAAGGGAGCATAGGCCTCTTCTCTGTAGCAAGCCAGCACCAGAACTCAAGAAAAGGAGCATTGTGAGGTGCAAGGCCTCGTGCCCCGCTGTGCTTGGTCTTCATTTAATTGTCTGTTTGACTTAATTTATGGGCGAAAACTGAGATTTTAATTCTGTCAATTAACTGAAGAAAAGATCCGAAAGAAATGTTTAATGATGTTCTAAGTACAAAGATTATAAGAACTATAGAGGTTACTGCTACAAGTTAAAATTTGTAACACTAACCCTTAAGATGTATTTTATATTTTAGGGAAGGGGTCAGTTGCACTTTTGCAAAATTGTTCTAATGAAGATATAATAGTAAATTGTGTTTGGATCTTTTTCTGATAAAATAGGATTAGCAATTTGTCTAGTATGCCTATTTTATATTTTTCCACTTTATGGAACATTTATTTCTAAAAACATTAGTAAACAAAAAGAAGAAGAAGTAGAATAAAAAATAGTACAAATTCCTCATCACCCAAATATATATGTTATCTTTTTATCAGGATGTCTTCAGGATCTTTTTGATTATGTATAAAAAATATTTTCTAACATAGATTATGAAAGCTTTTTTGTATATTAATCTTTTGAATATATTTCTATAAGTTCTCCATTATAGAACCCTTAGAAAAATCTTCAATAATGACTGTGCTCTAATCTCTAAAATATATTTTATATATATTACTTATATGCCTTATGGTTGGATATTTTAGGTGTTTCCATTTCAAAATGGTAATAATAATATAACAAAATTCCTATTATCTTTGAGTATTTACTATTTTCCAAATACTATTCCTAAGTTCTTTGTATGCATTATTTCATATAAAAATTAATATTTTATATTATAAAATACATGGAGATTTGATTCTTAATTTTGTTATGTTATATTAGAAGATATACCCAAAACAATCATAAAATTAAATTTTGGAAAATTTAGTCATGTAACAAAAATTAAGCCATACTACATAAAAAAAAAAAAAAATCGGCTGCCAAGGGAACATTCATTGCTTTGATATTTAACATTAGTATAAATTTGTAGGAGGGGGAAGAGACAATTGTCCAATTTACTACTTTTTTAATAAGTAAAATATTTTAATGATTACATCTTTAAGCAGGGCGAAGACATAGACTGATGCCCTTCTGCCACCTTCTCCACCACATGGCAGCTTGTGTATGAAAGATGTAACTAACAGAACTAGCCTCAAAAGTAACAGAAAAAAAAAAGGAAATAGCTAATTTCCTTCTAACTTCTCATTTTTTTTTTCTGAACTTTTAAGGAGGATCACAAAAACATTAGAGAGGCCTCATGTAAAGAAACTTCTTCTCTAAGGCTAGCGGCAGCTGTAGATTGGAGATGGGTGAGAAGGAGGTCATAAAAGGATTTACCTAACAGACCTAGGAATCTTCAAAGATTTTCAAGCAGGAAAGACATGAGAGCCTGCATTTTACAGTGGCTAGGAAAGACATGACTTTCATCTTTTAAGAGAACTGCACTTCATATTTTTGTTAGAACCCTGGTGTACCTTAGCAAAGCACTAAAGCTATAGATTATCTGTATATATGTGATCATGGATTAAAACTAGCATCATTGAACAGATGGAACTCCTCCAATAAATCCTTTGTATTGTGGCTAATCTTAGCTATTTTGTGGATTAAAATCATTATAAATCCATCCATGAATTCCAGTGTTATCAAAAGATCTCCTTTATAAAATCAAAAAAGGAGAGAAAATGCTAAATATAACCTAGATACTGCTTCAGTCTTGTCCTTCCTTCTTTCTACAGTAACTTAGAGTTCTTACAACCAGAATAATCCTCCTTAACTAGGAGAAACTACATTTGAAGTAGGTTAGAGTGTTATATGTTTTTTTTTTTTTTTAATTTTTACTCTTTCTCTGAAACCACAAATTGCCTTTACATGGTGATTTCTATCTTTCACATAGTCCTAAAACCACTACTAAGAAAATACTTACATATATAAAATTGCTACCTTGGGTTTGATCAATTTGGGGGAAAAAATATCATTCCTGTACCTTTAGAAATGACATATTCAACTACCTCACATAGAGTATGCCCAAGGGGGATCTTAAAGACACAGAAGTAAAAATTATCCGTTTTAATTTCTCAAAATTTTGGAAATAGGCATATTTTCCTTAAGTCACTTCGCCAAAAATTGCAAAAATAATCTGCTTTGACTTTATACTCGTGAAATAATGCTTAGTCACTCTTTTCTTCCTGGTCAGTAATATATTTATTTTTGATGTAAGGCCTACCCTTCGGCATTCCTGAACATTCTTGTCAATGGATAAAAGTTAAACCAAACCAAACCAAACCAAAACAAATGAAAATGTTGCACATGATTTACTGAAGTAAATGAATTTAGGTTAAACAGTGATAAAACTTGATAAGGGTTACGAGGAAGAATAGGAAATTAATAAAAACAAATCTAGTTATCTCTCATCAGGATTGGTAGGAAATTAGACAAAGACTACATTAATAAAATATCAGCAACATTTAACTTTTTAAAAAGAATTCATGTATTAACTCTATAATTAAAAAGAAAAATTAAAAATGTTACAGTTGGAGTAGATACCATGTATTTCATTATGTCCCAAACTGCCTTCCAAGGAAAAGTCATTCATAAATTGGAAGTAGATTACTGTCCACAAACAAGAAAACAAAATAAGGTTTATCTTTTCAAATAGGTTTGGGAATCGGTGAATTCTATCTGTTATAGAAGAAGCAGAATATATTCACTGCATTAAAGTCTTCTGAGGAGTCTGGAAGAACACAGACATTTAACTTTATCCAAGTATTTGCCAAGCTTATCTGATCATGGAATGTGTTTTTCACGCAACATCACATAATGACTTCTGGAACTAATTCTTGGGTCATGGTTTGGTAAACACTGAATGAGAAAGAGACTCATATTAATAGATGAGGAAGTTTGATACCTCGATTATACCCTCAATCATAATTACAGGGGCCTTTAAATAAGTCAATACAGTAAGTCTTCACTTAATGTCATCAACAGGTTCTTGGAAACTGCTGTTTTAAGTGAAATAACATAATGAAACCAATTTTACCATAGGCTAATTAACATAAAGAATAGTTAAGTTTCTAAGGCATATTTCTGGTCATAAAAAAATCCCCAAATAGCTAAATAAAAATTTAAAACATTTCTAATATTAAACATTGAAATAAATGTGAGTTTTACACATATTTAAGAAAGATTTTTTTTTTTTAAAGTCATTATTTTGCAACCTGTTTATTCCAGTTCAGCATTGTAGGTGGCTAGAGCCTATCCCACCAATTTGGGGCAAAAGACAGGAACTGACTCTGGACAGGACATTATTCTGTCATAGGGACACTCACAGCTACACCCACAGTCACTCACACTGGGACAGTGTAGACACAGCAATTCACCTCAAATGCACATTTTTGGGATGTGTGGAAACTAGAGTCCCAGGAGAAAACCGATGTAGAACATGCAAACTTCAAACAGATGTGGCTCTGACCAGGAATTATTATTATTATTATTTTGCTTATCAATGTTATAATAAAACAAAGTTATACAAAGTCCTACTGCAATATGTCAAAACAATGTAAGTTAAAACTCCAATGCTCCATTAATTATATAGGATATTGTATTAAATACTAGTGTCACCAGATGCTTGGCTCAGAAATCTTTTTATTAATATCTGTACTATTCTAAATATTAGGTAGCTGCATATAAATCAATCAGATTAAAGATAACTTATAACTCTCATAACAGAAAAGAGTAAGGTATTGGAGTTATTTGGTCAAAGTAAAATGGATTAAATCATTGAATTCTGGGAAGATACAATGGAAGGTAACAACATAAAAAAGAGACCAGAATGCATCCATATTCTTTTAAACACAAGAATGAAAGATTCAAGTGTAGAGTTGCAGGTAGACTAAATAGAACACTAAGTTCAAATAAAAAATTGCAAATATGACATTTGAGGGGTTCAGGATATATCACCTCAAATTATGGTACCTTGGAATATTGACTTTTAAGCAAAAGTAATTTGAGAAATAACAAGTGAAGAAATGACTTTATGACTTCTCCCTTCCTTCTCTCATGAAACAATTCATAAGATCCCCATGGGAGAGGTGCCCTCCCCATACCTGACGGGAAGGAGTATCTATATCTGAAGAAAGAGGGGCACTGGGAGAAATCTGAATGAAATAGGCCTTACTACATTTCTTCCTATTTACTACCATTAGTTCACACCTTTTTGTCCTATTACATTTTTCCATGACTTTCTACTCTGTCATACCTAGTATAAAAACAATTAAAGTTTAACTGTTTCTTCATGTCTTTATTTCCTCATTAAGACTCTTGTGACGCATAAAGCTTATATTAAATAAATGTGTTTGCTCGGACCAATGGAACAGAACTGAGAGTCCAGAAGTAAACCTGTGCTTATATGGGCAAA
>NW_011888811.1:3745628-3770866 GCF_000151845.1 Pteropus vampyrus
AAACCTAAAAGCAGCAAACAAACAGTACAAACAAACAGAGACTCATGGACATGGACAATAGACTAATGTTTACAAGAGGGGAAGGGGAGGGGGAAAGGGGAGGTAGATAGGGTAAAAGGAGTCAAATATGTGGTGACAGAAGGAAATCTAACTATGGACAGTGAACACACAATGAAATATATATATATATGACACTGCTGAATTGCACACTTGAAACTTTCTGGAGTTTGTTAATCAATGTCTCCATAATAAATAAATATTAAAAATAAAAAATAAATAAAACTAAGTAAACACAAAAAATAATAAAAAATAAATGTATGTGCTTCTCTTTCATTAATCTTTCATTGGTCCAATTTACAGGACCCCAGCTAGAAAACCTAGGATGGGCAGAAAAAGTTTCTCTACCCTACACACTTCTAGTTATCTCAATTACTAGGTTCATTCTTTATGTTAATAATAGAATTTAAAATGTTACATCACATAGAATGAAGAATGAATATAAATATATATCTCAGCTAAGTGGTTCAAGTGTATAAGAAGCTCTGACGTAAAGTTTAAAACAGGTTCACCTAAAGGAAAGGAGGAATAAAGTATATAAATAAATTGTACAGAGCCTGCAAGCCGGCCAGTCTCTTGAGTATTACAAATCTGTGTCTGCTAATGTGGCCATCGTCAGTGAAATAAGTAAGCATTCTAATAATTCTATGTTGTTTTACCTTCTGTCTAGGAGGAAATCCCAGAACTGACCACTGCTGTGACTTTGGTAGATTGGCTTAAGTTATCAGCAATTATGGCAGCTTCATCCCTTAATTATTTTCACTGGTCCTTGCTGCTACCAAGAAGGTCTGTTCTTGATTAAATGGGTTAGGATCAGCTGTCAGAGTCATTTGGCCTATCTACTATTAACTACATCTGGGTTATACAATTATAGAATCTTTGAGATTGATATAACTCAGAATGGGAGTGTGTCCACTTTTAGTGACAATAAAATTAACTAGCTTCTAAAAGACTTTCAAAAATGGAAATACATTAACTATCCTTGGTAATTCAAAATATTAGAATGTTAAACATATAATAATAGTTGACATTTGCATGTGATTTGCTAGCCACTTTATACATAAATAATTATTTTTAATTCTCACACAATTCTATGAGATGGGTACTGCTATTAATCATCTCATGTCACAGAAGAAAACCCTGAACTATAGAGAAAGCTATACTTTGCCCAGTTTTCATAGTTACAAATAGTAGTCAGTTTTTAAACATAAACAGTTTGACTTAAAGAGACTATGCTCATAAACATTATCCTAAGTACATTAGTTTTCTGCGACTGCTGTAACAAATGAATACAAATTTAGTGGCTAAAAACAACAGACATTTGTTTTCTAACAGTTGTGGAGGTCAGAAGTCTGAAATTAGTTTTACTGAGCTGAAACCAAGGTGTCAACAAGGCCGTGCTCCCTCTGGGGGCTCCAAGGGAGAATCTATTCCTTGTCTCTTCCAGCTTCTGGTGGCTTCTGGCTTTTCTTGGCCAGTGGCTGCATTGCTCATATCTCTGCTTATATGATCACTTTACTTTTTCCAGTTCTTTCAAATGAACACTCGTGATTATATTTAGGGCCCACCAGATCATCTAGGATAATCTATTTCAAATCCATTCACTTAATCATATCTATAAAGAGCTTTTCTTTTCCCATAAAAGGCAACATTCGCAGGTTCTAGAAATTAGGACCTCATATCTTTTGTGGGCATTATATGGCTTACTGCACAATATGTTCTCTCCTATATGCCTTATTTCTACCCAATTTAGGATTCATGATGCCAATGACAATCATTTTTTTTCAGTTAGTTAGAAAAAAAGTGAACATAAAGGTTGATGAAATTATTATTCTGTCCTTGATAGAGACCAGAATGGATAACAAATAGACTTAACAAAGGGATGTTTAATAATTTCCCCAAGAAGAGTAGAAAAAATGGGCCTGGATATTCTTCCTAGTAATCTAAACCCAGGGCTTCATACCACACTGAATAAGGCTTACAAAGCATGAGATTTCTGTATATATGAAAACAGCATTCTATTTGGGATTACTCCAAAAATCTAGCTAGCCAATCCTATATGAGATGACTCCAAAATAAGAGAGAGAAAGACAGGTAAAATAAACAATTTTGGAAAAGGAAGTGGGTTTAAAGGCTAGATATAGTCTTTGAGACAACAAAAAGTAGCTTCTAGAGCCTTTTTTAGAATAAAAGTAGAGGTTGAGGACAGAAAGTAGAAAGGAGTAAGAGAACAAAAGTGGAAAGAAATAGTCTGGAAATTTCATCCCATATTTTTTTATCTTTGTTGGTAGCACTAATATCCATCCACCCAATTTCTTGAAAAAGATACCTGGGGGTCATACTTGACATCTTTTTTTCCCCTCCATATCTAATCCATCCCCCAAGACTGTTAACTTTAGCTCTCAAATTCATCTATCATCACTACTGCCTTTCTTCTGCTAAAACTATATCTCTCCAGGATAATTTTAATAGCCTACTAACAGATATTCAAAATAAGACATAGTCTATCCTTTATTGATACATTAAAAAAATCAGTGTATGCAATATAGCTTAATAAACTGGAGCGGTTATATTTTTCCAGCAGTTTAACAAGAATTCTCTAATAATACTTTACATAGAGATAAATTTTCCAATTCAGATATAAACTACTATTCTAAAATAAAAATTAAGTAGAACTTAGACGTGAACATCATGAGAAATGGTACCAAAAATGCGAAAGCATTTTATGATATTAAACTAGTGTTTCTCTTAGAAACGTTTTCATTAAAAATAAGAATGAGCTTGTGTCCTTTGTAAAAAAATTATTATATGATTTACTAAATTATATTAAGCTCCTACAAGAAATGACACATATGGGATGACTTTTTATTTAAATTTTTGTTTCTTATACTAGGGTTCATCAAGCTGTTTCATATTTATTTCTCTGATTAATGATATGTCAAAATTCTAATTCTAGTACCAATTTATGGTGTGTTGGCAACTGGAGAATGAAAGAGCAATGTAGACAACAGGCAAAATTGATTTTTATCCATCTTCTTTGAATTCTAGTAAATGTTTCCCAAATGTGCTTTTCTGTTTCAACCAAACTAAATATTATAGTCTCATTTCTCTCAGCTATTAATTATATTTCTTCTGAGAGTCAAGAATTTCTTAAAGCACAACAGTATAGTTGGATGATATGATTTAGTGTGTCAGTCATTCTGAATTAGAGGTTGCATATTTAAGAGTTCCTACTATTAAGTTTCTTCATTCAAAAAGATACATCATATCTGTAAAAGGTTATTTAGTGCAAATGGGTTTCATAGGAGTGTTTTTTACATAAGCATGAATGCTCTTAATTAATAAGAAGTGAAATACAAACAAATGATTATATGGCGCATGGATTCGTCAGAAAAGGATGAAATAAATGAGCTAATGAACAACAAATAAAACAGAAAGATGAGAAAGAGAAGAGCAAAGAAGAAAGTACATGGAAAACACACAGCTTATATATTCAGGGAGTGGAACTCTTACTCCATCTGTTTAACAAGTAAGATGATATCAAGAGAGTTCTAAAGAAATAAGGACTTCTTCCCGAGGCAACCAGAACACCATCAAAATGGAGATAAGGACATTGAAATTGCTTGTGCTTTCAATGTTCTTAAGGGTTCAGGGCATAAATTATTGAGTCAGAAAAGAAAAATAACTGTTGACATTCATGGTAAAATGCTAACAAAGCCAATTTCTTCTTCTTCTTTTTTTTTTTTTTTTTGTATCAAATGATATTAACAAATAAACCTAAAACTTATTTGTAAAGATTAATGAGCATATTCTTTCAGACACAATCATCTTTGCTGAAGTTCAAATAGAGCAACTGTGCTAAAAAACACGCTATTCATCCTTATGAATCTTGCCACTTTCAAGTAATGACAAAATTGTTATTTCAACAGTATTTATCAAACAAGACTCCTTGGAGACCTGATGATAATGGGATTCTGAATGTGGACTACAGGGAATGCTGCTAAGTCCATTTTGAATCACTGTTACAACACGTCATCTTATTCTACAAGGAATTTAGCTTATACGATAGTTAATTGGTGACACAGAGGTTCACCTTCCTCCATTAGTCAAGGAGAAACTAGAGTCCTGCATGAACAATCAGTACATATCTAGGGATTTGGGCAGAATGAAATGCAATGTGACTCAAATTGAGAGTCTTAACTTAAAAGTTTGAGAGATACCTGATTAGCTTTTCAAAAAGGATGTGCTTCAGGTATAGATGCAAAAAAGAAAATGTAAGTCTGTATAGTTCAGCACTGAAGATATCCATGTAGAACTATTTGATAATGCTGTGAGGACTTCTCATTTGGAGTCACTCGGGTTCAGTCTCTCCTTTTACTTCCTCGGTTTTCTTTTGAGAGAATTACTTTTTTACCCCTCTGTGCAGGCTTGGCGGGAAGGTTATACCTCTTGGTAGCTTCCCAGACTGGAAGATAAAATGACTCAAGTTATTGTAATTCAAGACATCACTTAATCCTAATCCTCTCTTGCCCGAGGAGATCTAGGGAACTAGCTTGTGATTTAAACACTGAATTTCCAAGGCAATAGTGAAGCAAAGAGGAGGCAAAATACACAGGTCATTCAGCATAGTAAATCCTCCAACACTGTTTCAGTTATGAGATCATCACTCGGTGTCTCTCTTCTTTGGCTATCACTAATTTTCAATTTGGTCCTCCAGCTTTCTATTGATTGTCTAAGCCTCCATACTGCTTCCAATAAATTCATTTTACTTAGATGCAGATACCACCAATGAATTCATACTAAAATGAGCAAAACAGACAACGATAGAAAGAAAATATTGCAATGTGAATTATCTCTAACATTAAGTTAAAGATAACCACCTCTAACATTGAGTTAGCTTTGGATATTGTTAGCTTTAAAAACAAATAATTTGTCAATGGTATAATCATAGACTTTTATAATTTAAAAGACTCCTAAAATTTTCTAGTCTAATCTCTCATTAGTGATTTCCTTGCCTCTGCATGAATAAAGGCAGTGATGTAGGTTTAAGAATGTGAAATATCTTTGAAAAAGAAAGTCATAAATTCTGTTTGGAAGGAATAACCAAAATTCAGTACCATTTATTTCTGCTAATTCAATAAGTGTTAAACACTGAATTTTCTGAAATATCTTCAGTTCATTCAACAATATTTATTGAACAATTACCATGTAGTTAACTCATATACAAAAAGATAAGCAACAAAGAAATAGTCAGTGGTTGACATATCTTATTTTCCAATGGAATACAGTGGGAATTGAGATGTCTTGATAGTTCTGTATAACATCATTATTAAGACTATAAATGCTGATAATAGAATGAACCATAGCAACAAACTATGTATTTTATGGGCCATGCAGAAACTCCCTGTGCGATATGGTAGAAACTGAAATATACTACTAGATTTAAACTACATGGAGGTCGGGTTGCACTGAGCAAAGAGACGTTTACAATAAGGAAGATCTTACAGTAGAAAACAAAGGAAGCAGTGGGATCCATCCAACACCAAAAAGCCTTGCCAGCTCTGCTGCTTTTATTTTGCTGTTGCCCTTATATTCTAGCCAGACTAACTCTACAGATCTGTCACCAGGGGTCTTGAAGTCTATAGCTTTTTGGTAAGTGGACACATATTTCAAATCTAGATGAGTTGGCTCAAATCCTGTTTAATAAGAATATTGAGTCTGCTCCCACTACGATTTTGGAAGACACTTGGTGTTGATGATGTTGAAGACCATAACCTGGAGAGTAACAGTGTGACAGTAATAGATATCAGTGCCCAGAAACTTGGGAAGAGTGACAGGCATTTTTATTTAAAAAGAAGAAGAAAAAAAAAAAAAGGTTCAGAATCCTTCTTTCCCTATATCCAACCAAGAATAATCTCTCTCTCTCTCTCTCTCTCTCTCTCTCTCTCTCTCTCAACCTGGGGAGAAAAAAAAAAAAAAGCTTCTACAAGCTAAGCAAAAGGGGGCATCTGTGATTGGAGGAGTCAGACAGATGCACCTGATATACAACCGGCTTTGAAGGAGCCTTGGGAAAAGCAACACACTTCCCCTTCCATTGGAAATGAATCATAACCATTCTCTGCTTGTGATGCTGGAAGACAGTTTCAGTTATTTTTATTACAAAGAAGCACTCTCTGGCATGAAAAGTGAAACAACCCCCATGCTTAAAGAAAATAAGTGGGAAGGAAAAAGGCACTAATTGATCCTTCTTAACAAGTTCCCCTACACCTCCATTTCAATTTTTTTCTTTTACCATCACTTCATTTAAATAAGTCCTTTTTCTTCTCTGTTCTTTCAAACTTATTGCTTAAATTAATGGTGTTCTTTTAAGTTGATGAAAACAAATGGAAATGAGGGCGCAAACAGAAACTTATATTTTCCTTTGAATATTGGCATTCAGGTATCTTACATTATGACTCTGAGAATTAGACAAAGAAACATATACATTTTTTCCCCTAAGGATTTGTTAAAGATACTAAAGGAATTATGGTCCTACATCATTATACCAGCCCCAGTTATTAACACAGGATATGGGTACCTACCAGTGTGCTTCATTCAAGGTGAATGGCTCTACTTTCTGAAATTATTTTTTGAAGCATTTGGGTCAGCTCCATCACTGTCTTTAATGCCCTCTTCGAATCCTGTTTATAGCTGGTTCTTCCTCTTGGCTTAAATTTCCTTGATTTTGGATTCCCTTTTTTCCCCTTTGAATTCACATTCTGGCTCATCTTTAGTCTAAATGATCTGAGAAGCAGCTCACACGATGGAAGGCCTGGCACCCAGGACCCTTCCCTGTGCCAGCCTGCTGGATTGTTTCACATCTCAGCCCCACCCAGCACCCCTACAAATGTCTAGCCGAGCATATATGATTAAAGAATAAGTGATTTAATATTTTAAAATTTGTTCCATATTCTGAACATCAGAAATGTGAACAGACTCAGTGGGGACAATTATAGAAAATTCAGTGTAGAGTCTTGTTGGCATAATGTTTGCTTTAATATTTTAGATTTCCATAGATAGTCTGTATCTAGATGAATAAAATGAAAGTAGAAATCATTCTTCTAACAGATTACAATTATTAGCATACTTTTAGTAGAACGTATTCATTTAATTAACCATTTGATCAGTGCAGTTAGTTCTCAAAAATTCTTACTATGAGAACAGTGTTACTTTGCCATAATAATTACAGAGTTCCTTATAGAGATTTCTGTTTACAGTAGTAACAACAGTACAAAGAAATTAACTATTTTACAATAAAGAATAGAGTATTTTAGCATGGTGTATTTACAGATCTGACCTTTATTTCTAGACTTTGATATAAAATTTTTGATTAAATAGAATAATTTAGAGTTACCCAAAGTAGTATGCCTTTTCACTTTCCATTTTATCAGCTAGAAAAATCTTTCTCCTTTCATAATCCTTGTGAACTATTATTAAATATTTTTCAAGACATATCAGCCATCATTTTCTTTGGAAGCCTATCCTGACCAAGACCACAACCAGTACCTCTGGCATAAGTGTCTTTCTGTCCTTAAAGTATGGCTCATATATATTTCTATCTGTCATAGAATAATAGTATAGTAGTATAGATATAGCTTCTGTCTCTATCACCCCCTACCAGATAAATTTGAACTTCTGGATCTTGTTTATCTCTCTTACTTATTGTCAAATCCACATAATACCCGGGATACACGAGGCACTCAACATTGTTAAATTGATGCACGAGGCTTATAGAGTTATTTTAAAGTAATATTTAGTATTCGTTGAAGGGTGTTTACTTTTCAGTGCATAAAATCTTATGGAGTTATGATTGTCTCAACAAATTAAGAAAAATTCATATGAAGATTGAAAGGACCTTAATATGGTTTTTAAAGTGTGTCTACAACTTATTATTCCTTTTAAGAAGTGGAGCTTAATCTATCTCCCCCGGAATATGAGCTAAACTTAATGATTTGCTTCTATAGAATAATATAGGACAGAAATGGCAATGTGTAACTTCCAAGATTAGATCATATAGGTATTGTAGATTTCTTCTTGGCTCTCTGTCTTGGGTCACTTAGCTCTGAGCGAAGCTATCCGTCATGTCATGAGGACACTCAGAAGCTTTTAGAGAGGCCTATGTGGCAAGGATCAGAGGCCTCCTATAAACAGCCATGTGAATAAGCCATCTTATAAGTGAATGTTCTAGCCCCAGTCAAACCTTTGGATGACAGCAAACCTTGCTGACATCCTGAATGCAAATTCATAAGAGACCCTGAGCTGGAATTAACCAAATAAGTTGCTCCTGATTTTTTTTTTATCTCTAGAGACTGTAAGGTAATATATGTTGTTTTATCCCACTAAACTAAACTTTGGAGGCAATTTGTATTGTAGCAATAGATGACTAATATAGATGTTTTAAATAATGTTTTAATAGTGTAGTATGTACCTTTCATAGTTCTTTTAGTAATAGCTAAATACTGTAGTATATAGAGAAATAGAAGGACAGTTATAAGACTATCAATTCATATGAAGTGAGAAAATTATGAGATGAGAGAATTTGGTTATTTGAAAGGATACTCCCAATAGCAGTATTAAACAGTAGAGTATGCTACCTGAAGGGTATTTTGAATCTCCCAATGCTTCTGAAAACGAAGTGTATTGAATTTTGTTTGTAAAGACTGTCCAGTAAAACTTCTTAAGATTTTATTGTTATATAGCATCAAAATTAAATATTTTCATAACCTGTTATATGAGTTGTAGTTCTGTCATGCTTGCCATTTTAAATGATTAATGAATGCTTAATTTCACTTCATTGAAACTCTGGCTTTCTCACTGTCCTCATCTCTACTGTCTCTGTCTCTCTGAGTCCCTCTCAGTGCCTTTACTCTGTCTCGCTGTCCTTGTCTCTCTGCCTCTGAAGGGAGACCACACTCTGTGGTCTTTACTAAGAAACTTTGCTAAGAAACTCTCCTTTTGACTCTGAAAAAAAAAAAAAAGAAAGAAAAGAAAAAGAAAACTCAAGAAATAGAGTGGAAAATGTGTTTTTTTTTTAAAGCTATTTGGTAAAAATAACTACAAGGAAATGAATGGAATACCAACAATGAATTCAGAATGTGGTTTTCAATACTGCCTGTACATTAGCATCACCTGAGGAAATTTAAACAAGATTGATGCATAGATCCCACTCATAGAGGAGTTTATTCATTAGGTTGAGGAAAGGCCAAGTATATGAATCTTAAGCATTTTCAGAGATGATCCATATATGAAGCTATATTTGAAAACCAGTGATTTAGAATAGCCTTATCAATGCCTGATTACAGCTCTAAAATGGCTCACTAAATTATGTGCCAGTAGTTCGCAAATGTTCAGGTGCATAAGAATCATTTGTGGAACTTGTAAAACATGTGGCACTTTGAGCCATACCTCTAAAATATTCCAATTCATTATATCTGGAATTGGGCTCAGTACTTAAGAAGCACCCCAGACGGTTTCTGATGTATGTGAGAAAAATATCTGAAACAATGACCTACACAAAAAGACCATTAAGCTCATCAATAAGAACACTTAAAAAATCAACAATAAGCAATTACACACTCCAACTTAAAAGGGACAAAATATGTGTACAGACGCTGAACAAAAAAGATGTACAGAAGGCAAAAAACATTACTCAACGTAATGTCTTTAGAGAAATACTTAAAACAACAGTGAACACTACTATAAACATATTAAAAATTGCTAAAATAAAAAAAAAAATCTGGTAATACCAAGTGCTAGAAAGGATGCAGACCAATATGAATTCTCATTCATCACTGAAAGGAATAAAAATGGTACAGCGACTTCGGAAGACAGTGTGGCTATTTCTTATAAAGCTAAATAGATTTAACACACAACCCAGTAATTGCCATTCTAGATATTTACCAAAATGGTATGAAAACTTGTGTATATACAAAAACACTACCATGAATATCGATAACAGCTTTATTCATAATCACAAACCAAGATGCCCTTTGATAGTGAATGGACAAACTAAATGTGATATGTCCATACTTTTCAGCAATCAAAAAGAATATGCTATTAATCCACACAAAAAACATGAATGAAAGTGCATGTTGTTAAGTTTGAGAGCTTGAGGGACTACGACAAAGGGCACAGACTGTCATTTATCTGGCATTCTGGAAAAGGAAAAACTATGGAGACTGGAAACAGATCATTGGTTAGCAGAGGTTCGGAGGAGTGTCAAATAGGCAAAGTAGAGCAGATAGTTTAGCACCGTGACCTACTTTTTCTGTAGGGTGCTGTGATGAGCATACATGGCACTAATCATTTGTCACAAACCACAAAACTATATAAAAATTTATATGTATGAAAAAATACAATCAACTAAGAGAGAGAGGTCACAAGATGAAATGCAGAGTGTGAGAAAACAATCTAACAGTATTACAAATGTACGACAAGCTTACTGAATGAAGTGGGGAAAATGTGATACTGATCGAAGTAATTTTGGAAATAAATGAATGCAATAAGACTAAAGACAAAAGCAGCTATATATATAAGTATTATACTCTAGTTGGTAATGCAATTTTTTTTTTTTCCATGGGAGTATGGGTTAACAATTCTGAAATAGCTGTAAATGCATACCAGGGTTAAACAAATATGAAAATGGGTGGTATCTGGTGAGAGCCTGATTTCTCACTGTTGGGATAGGAGGTTACAGAAAAGCAAGGACGGAAGGCTAGAATGAATAAATCCAAATGAACCATGTGATGCTAGTTTAAAATCAGATATATCTGTATGAACTCAGACTTAGCTTAATATATATTCTGACATATTTATATATAGATACAAATAATTATAGATATGTGTGTATGTGTGTACATGGGTTACTATATATACATATATTTCCTAACTTTGTCCACTGAGAATCCTAGAAACAAGGATATCCCAGCAGCAATGACTTCGCACCTAATACTATTCTCTAAAAACAAAACAAACAAAACAAAGCAAACACACACACACACACACACACACACACACACACACACACACACACAAAATGAGATTCTTAAAGAAATGGCTGATTCCAGAGCTGGGGCAAGGAATATATAATATGAGCTTAGAGCATCTACTAGGGCCAGAAAGTAATTAAATGATAAAACAAACAGAAAACAACTCTGAGAGTATGTCAAAGGGACACGGGAGCCAAATGGAAGAACAGCCAATGGCAAAGCTGCAACACAGAGTAGAATAGTAAGGATCACAATGCAAAATATAAAGCAAATATCCATAAGTTAATACTAATCCCCCTCCCCCTCAAAAAACATTCATAAATCAATAAATAAGGGGGAGATAAATTTCCAGTGCAGGATTCCAAATGATTCATGCTAGATATTCCACACTTAAGAAGTGGCATATAAATCTGCACCTCTTAACTGTAGGCCACACTTAGTGATTTGCTTTCAGAGTACAATATAGAAAAAGGAAAAGTGCAAAAAAACTTTATCATGGAAAATCCTCGCAAAGACTGTTTTGCCAAGTGCACAAGCTTAGCTTTAGTAATAAGTCATGTTGATAGGATACATACTATCACATACATGATATGTTGTGTTGAGAAGGGCACTCTACTTCTCTGGTCTTCGTCCTAATAAGCCAGCACTCCAATCTAACCATTAGAAAAATATCAGCCAAACTCTAATTGAGGGACATTGTATAAAATAACTAACGAGCATTGAGAACTGTCAAGATAATCAAAAAATAAGAAAATTATTAAACATTATTACAGTCAAAACGAGCCTATAGATATATGATGACTAAATGTAGCATCCTAGATGGGATCTTGGTATAGACTATGGATATTAGGAAAAAGTGCAAATCTGAAAAATATATAGAGTTTAACATTAATATGTCAATATTTGTCTATTAATTATAAAAAATGCACCATCATAGTATAATATATTGACAATAGGAGAAATTATATGTAGGGTATATAGGAAATCTCTGTACCATCTTTTCAATTTTTCTATAATCTGAAACTCTTATAAAATAAAAAGTTTATTTATTAAAAATATGGGCCCAATCTCCCTTGCCCATGGCATACAGAAAAGTGCTGTTCCAGTAAATTACAGTAAAGAAAGTAACCTACTAATTAAGCTTTCTCCCTAGACTTGAAGGCTTAGCTTGGCCTAACTTTTTATTGAAAAACAATGGGTGAGTTTGCTCACTATGGCAGCAGTTTTTCAAGTTCACACAGCTCTAACAGAAATCTGTTAAAGTTAAAAAGAAGCTTAAACAGCCTATATTACTACTTCTTGCCTTTGTTTATACATGGTGAAGAGTATTCAAAATGGACCTCATCTCAAGCTTGCACTAATCCCTAAATAATTACAATTCATCTACTCGATGCTGGAAACACCTCATGGAATGTGATTTTGTTCTGCTGGCTTGTCTAATCCGATTCAATTACTTCACTTCCCTCTCCCAGCGGCTTCACACTCAGAAACTGAGCTCTGTGTGGAAAGGAGAACGTGGGAGGGGTGACTCAGTTTCAATAGAAATGAGCTGAACGTTAAAAATATTTTTTTTAGTACTTTCCCAAATATCAGTCCATCAATAAACATGAGAAACAGCTTGTAATTCACAAAGCTTCCGGCACCTCTGTTGTGATAAGGGCATATTGGTCTGGCTAAAGAAATGCTAGAGATGGAAATAGTTCACTGGCTTGGGCCAATTTGAATGGATAGAAATCACAAAAGTCCCTGAAGCTGGAGAAAATGAAGCTCTAAAACTGGCAGAAGCTTGTCATCGGCATGCAGAAAGCGACAGATATTACAGATTCTCCGTACAAAGGGAACTCCTTCAGTCACCTGTAAAGAGTTCCCTTGTCAATTAGAACCCTCAGAGAAAGGCCGCACAGCTAAGGGATGCCTCCTTCCTCTCCTTTCCAAGAACAGCCACCTGCCCAGAATTAAAACTTTGATTTAAAAAGAGAATAAAAATATCAGAGTTCAGTGAATGTTCAACAGAATTTCCATAAAAGAAATTGCAATCCAAAAGAGCAGAGAGGCAAAGCACATGCTACAGCACATGTAAGGATGAGTTTGAAATCGTGATCTCAAGATGAAAAAGATCAAGGTCTTAATTAATCAACTTTTTGCCAGCAGTAAATGATATAATGAGATAAAAGGATATTGTCATTCTATCGTTACACCCAATTCCTGACCCTTTGTTATATTACTTTCAGTGAATTGTGTCTTTTATCTCAAAATCATCTTCATCACTTTCCTAAACTGCCTACACTTTTACAATGGAAGAATGCAAAATGAAACACGGGGATGCATGAGAAATGAATTTAGAGACAATAATATTTAAATAGGAATTTGTATCTTTTTCCAGGTTCCTGCCTGTATTGAAAATGAAGAAAACATTTACTCCTCAGAATTAAAAATGTGTTTTGCTGTCAATGTTGTTATCTTCCGGGTAATTGGCAAACTTTCATGGATGCTTTTTAAAGCAGCTGAGCATTGCAAAATAAATACTGCTATATGAAAAACATCATGCACATTTTTAATTTAGTAAGCCTAATTCTCTTCCCATCGAAGAATGACCATAAATAGATTATCAGGATTTGGAGAGGTAGCCGAGCACAGATTAAAGAGCTCTGTTTTCAGAAGCAGAGGGACAAGTGAACAAGCGACCCTGTTGCTTTTTCACTGCAGTATTTGAGACTAAATACATAAGTTCTCTTAGCCTCAACTATCTGTAATATGGTGAAATCAGTAGTACACAGTATAGTGTTGTGAAGGTTAAAGAGATAATGTACATTAATGGTTTACTTGCAGAGCCTATCACATAGAAAGTGCCCAACCATTGTGGTTACAATCTGGAAGAAAACTATACTATTGGTGAATGTCTTATAAGTAAGACACTAAGCATCAAATTCTAAATAAACTTAAAATCTAGTGGGTAATATAAATGAAAAGAAAATATAATTCACTAATTTACTATTCCATTTATTCAGCAAATATTTATTGAGGGTTTCTCATGTGTTAGGCATTGTTTTGATGCTGAGGATAATGCACCAAGGAGAAATTATAGACAAGATCACTGTGCCCAGGGAGTTTACATTCTGGAATAACATACCATGTTATTAAACTAAACGACCTAAAATGTCAAAAGATTTTTTGTAAACAGACTATTTCTATACTGATCTTTTGATTTTCCTAGCAATTATCTCAGATAATGTTTAGAGATATCAATAACCAATCTTTACTATACACTTTAATCAAGTTTGCTTTATTGTCACAAAATAAGGGGTGGGAGTAAGTTTAGTTAAGGGTTTTCATAAATGGCAAGGTGTTTTAATCAGTTGTTTTATATAGATATCTTACATTTCATATATATATATTTTTTATCACTTCAAGTGATTCTCAACAAAACCTCAGTCCTTCTGAAATGCAATCACTTAAAGGAATGAACATAGTAGTGCTATAGAATACTGTGGAGATGTTTTCACTAAATGCCCAGGTGGAATTCTGTTCATAGAATTTTACAATTGCAAAAGCTCTCAGAAGATCACATTTGAACACTGATGTGGAATCCAAGAAAAGGCTAAAGCAGCCTTCTAAGAAGTCTAACTTGACACAAAGGTACTAAGGCATTACAAAGCAAATTATACAAAGAGGAAAATGTCCTGACCTTCAGTTTGTAAATAACTTATTTTCCTGTGGATAAAAAAGCCCTCTTAATCCTGAGAGCACATTGATATGCAACTACCAATTATTCAATGTTGAGGAATGAAACAAAGTCCACAGCAAAATATACCAACTTAAATTTAAATTCTCTGTAACTTTATGTGGGGTAGTTAACAGAAGATTTTCTTTTCTTCTGTTGAAATTTCTCATTGTTATGCCCAAGGAAGTAAATATACTGTTAATTAGTAAATGTGTTAAAAGCTTAAAACTTGTTGGGCTGTGAGTTTAGTTCAAATAAAGCATTCAACCTCGAGCCAATGTTTACTAACCCTGGAATATTTATTTATGATTTAAATGACCATAACCACTTCCTTCGCATTTGGAGATGAGAGTTAAGAAATATAGAATTGTTTCACATTACATTCATGTATAGATAGAAAGAATTGCTTAGAGAAAAGAGTGACAATTAGTTCCATAAATGTTAAAAACAAACAAACAAAAAGCCGCCTTGATAAATGTTAATTATTTAAGATGAATGACATTTCTAGATAAAAACTAGAAACACAGAAACTACAGTAAACTGACAAGGGTTACCTATCATAAAGCTACAGTGGACATCTTATTCAATAATGAAAGAACAGAATTATCCTTCTTAAGACCTAATAAGATAAAGATATCTCTATATCTATTCAACATTGTTCTGAAATGAAGTATGAAAAGTAAAATAGGTATAAACATTGAAACAAAGAAATAAAACATCTTATTTATAAATAATAATTCGTGATTATTTCTAGAGATATTCAGAGGAAATTACTAATAATGTTTTTATTGATAATTCTAGATACATAATCAATATGTTTAAAAGTCAATACGATTCTGCATTTGGCACCAACAATTAGAAAATATTTATATAATAATAAAGCCCCCAAACAACAATGCACTTAGAGAATAAATGTAACAAATATGTGCATTAGATAAAAATACATTCCATTTTCTTGTTTGGTATGACTAAAAATCATGCAGATGTACTTTTTTATATATTTATCTATTAAATTGAAGCAATTTCATTAAAACTCTTTTCATAACTTTTTAGAGTAGACCAAATTTTCCTAAACTTATTATAGTATCAGAAAACTCAAAATTAACACAGACAACTTGGAAGAACAAAGTATGTGGGTGACCAGATGTGAAAACTAACTGTATAAGGCTTCCATTGTAATTCTGATGTTGGGTAAAGAAAACATATTTATGTGGATCATACGTTTCTCATACATTTACAGGCAAAGTATTAAATATCTATATATGCTAGAAGTGATAGTTTTAGGAAAAAGGAAAAGAGGAACCATGGATACATAGAAATTATTTTTTTATTATTCAGCCCTAAACTGGATGCTACCTCCTCTTTGAAGCATTCTTATAGTTCCCTCGATATATTTCAAAACTTCCTACTCTTTGCTATCATTTAATCTAATCCTATTATTGTAGTCTATACACTGTATTTAAATAATATCTTCACTTATCTCTCTCTCTTGACTGAAAGCTTATTCAAGGCAAGATCTATGGCATATTAATATGTATATCACTAACTTCATTGAAATAATCTACATTCATCTAAATGTCTGATATAAAATATGTTTATGGAAACAAATACAAGTGTGGACAGAGAGGTCATTCTTCAAGGGAATTAAGGATGGCCTCCTTCTCTGTATTTCTAAAAATGAGAGCGGTAACAAAAACTGTTGTAGACCCAGAAATAGTGTTTTAGATACATGTGAATATATATCGTAAATATATTTATTTATACATATATGTATTATGTACATGTATACACATATGGATTTACTTGGTACCTTAAGCAAACAGGTATGCATATATATGTGCATTTGTACACATTTATGTGGATATTGGGGTAATCTCATTTGACTCAATCTAATATAAACATTTTTTAAAATGCAGTTTTACTCTAGGTTATTCCAGGCCTCATTCTTCCTGTCAATCCAGGAACTTCCCCTCATACTTCTAAAACGCCCTTATCTTTGTTCCTCAGCTCTTTTCCTCTCTGTCCTTCTGTCTGCCTTTTAAGTTAACACTCTTAAAAACCTTCTTTTAAATGTTTACTAAAGCTAGCATCAGACCATGTTTCTTTCCTGGTGTTAAATCAACACTTCCCACTACATCTAGTTTTTGACTGCTGAGTTTAACACTGGGAGGAGGTGAGGATTTCTGTGTCTGCCAATTGGCACTGCTTGGGAGGAAATCTGGCATCAGAACAATTGCACATTTAAAGTCAATGTCACCAGGCTGTTTTTTACTGGGCATTTTCTCTGTTCTTTTCGTGGACTTTTGTTCCTCTAAAACTTCATATGACCCTCACAAAGGATAATACAATGAGTGATTGTCTTTCTAGAAATTATATTTTATACAAAAGAGAATGTGTTATCTGAGCATGATGGAACAGAAAATCAAGAGGAGCTATCAAAAAAAAAAGGCTAATGCTTCTATATGATTTAAAGAATCAAACGGTAGATAAGGATAAGCTTTTAAAAAAATAAATTTAAATACTTGGTAAATTGTCAATTGAAGATCAAGAAAATGAAATAATGCACTTTTTTAAAGTGCATTATTTCATTTTCTTGATCTTCAATTGACAATTTACCAAGTATTTAAATTTATTTGATCATTCTGAGGCTCTGTCTTTTTGGCTAAGCGACAGACAGTAGGCTAACATTTTCATGGTAAGAATCAGAAAGAAAACTGGATAATTTCTCATCAAAATTCTAAGGAAAAACAAAGACCTGATGAACTAATGATTTGAGAGAAGAAATCACCCTTGCTAGGAAGGATGACAATTGTGGATCTTTGCTAATTTTGGTTATAAGATGAAGATTAGCCTTGGGCATAGCGGCTAACCCAAGAGAAAGAAAAGCTAGTGAAGCATTGATGGGCTCGCAGGCAAGTATGACAGAACTGAACCTAGAAAATCCTCCAAAGCATGGTCACTTTTCTTAATTGAAACTTGCTGAGGCAATAGAAAGTTGGGGCTTTTTGAGAAACTGTGATAAGACAGAAAGAAATCTTCATCATTATCATGGTACTTAGGAGACAAAGTCTTAGGAGAAAGAAGATATATGCCTGAGGCTAGATCTCTCTCATGATATGACACGTGCCAGAATATAAGCTGAACTGGGCAGGAGGCTAGGGAGCTTGATTTAAAACGTCTAACAAGGAGAACTGAATGACACCCCACCTTTCAGAGCTGAAGAAACAAAGAACCGTAAGCCTCTCAATCAACAGTCTGTGAAGAACACGTTTGAGGAATTACTGACACACTACACCTGAATTAAGGCTTACTAAAATTGCTACTCAGACCTACCTGATTGCATTGAGTGATTAGACCTTCACACGACCTAACAGAAGAAAAAATAAACCCTCTGTGAAAGGGGAAACATTTATCTGCAGAGTCTATGATTCTCTTACATAACTTCCAGATTGCAATAAACATTACAAGGTATGAAAAAGGGAGAAAATATGACCAACATTTTATTCACTTACACACACACACACACACACACACACACACACACACACACACGAAGAAAAAATAAAGAAGACTCAGAGATAATCCAGATATTGGAATTTTCACTCTAGCACTTTAAAATATATATATATATATATAAATAATGTTAAAAAACACAAGAACAAAATCGATATTGTGAGAATTTCAAGAAGAAATTGTAATCTATAAAAAATAATGAAATGACATTTTAGAATCAAAAACAGAATTAGTCATACATTAGAAAGTATGATTAGTGACCTCCAGAAAAAAATCTAAACAGAAGAAAATAGAGGAAAAATAAAATGTCAGAAATAAAAGAACAGATTATTAAAAATGTATGCTGTTGTAAACTATCAACTGTACATGTGACTGAAACTGCAAAAAGAAAGCAGAGAGAATGTGGTTGAAGCATAACTCGAAGAGATAATAGCTAATAAATTATTTGGTAAACTGATAAATCATCCCACATGTTCAAGAAGATTACCAAACCCCAAGTTGGATAAAGAAATTAAAACTCTATTTATATACATGTTAGTCAAACTGTAGAAAACCAAAGGCAAAGTGAAATACTAGCAACTGGAAAAAAAGACACATTTTGTTCAAAGGAGCAACAAGAGTGGTTAGCTTTTCAACTGTTAACTGTAGTTGCCAGAGACAATGAATGACATCTATAAAATGAAGAAAGAAAAAGGAAAAAGAATGTCAACCTAGAATTCTATATCATGTTAAATTATCCTCCAAAAATGAAAGCAACAGAAAAACATATTAAGATTTAAATAGCTGAGAGAATATATTACCAACAAACCTATATTCTATAGGAAAATAATAAAAGAAGTTCTCCAGACTGAAACAAAGTGATGCTACATAAAAGTGTGAAACTTGAAGAGAAAACAAGGAGTATTGGAAAAAGAAAAACTGTAGAAACATTTATAGGTAATTAGTATTTAAAACAATAATGACAGCAATCCACTGTGAGACTATCATATAGGCAGCAGTAAAATAATGTTATGGCACACGTAAAAGAAGGTGGATTAAAGCAGTTAAACAATTATAAGTTTCTTGAAATATATGAAAAAATATTTTAAAATATTAAAAATTTAGATTGTAATATGTCAAGAATGCATATGGTAATTTCTAAGGTAATCAATAATAGGATAATACAAAATATATAACTATAAGCTAATAGAACATATAAAATGAAATACTAAAAAACATTTGATCAATATAAAAAGGAAACAAGAAATGGAGATACAGACCGAATATATAGAAAACAAATGCAATTATAGCAATAATTACATTAAATATAAGTGCATTTCTTAAATTGAAAAGCAGTTGTTGTCAGATTGGATTAAAACAAGAAATAATTATATCCTGCTTTTAAAAAAAAACACTCTTGAGATATAACGACACAAGTTGAAAATACTATTAAGATGAAAAAAATAATATCCTTGCAAACATTAACCAAAAGAAAGCTAATACAGATACATAAACATAGACAAAGTATACTACAAGGCACATAGTATATTGAGTCATAAGGAGATATTTTAATATGGTAGGACGATGAAGAGAAAAATATTATACTACTACATTTTTGTATACCTGATAATATAACTTAAAAGAAATAGAGCAAAAATCAATAGTATTAATAGAGACAAATTCATGATTCTATAGGAAAATGTTAAATCACCTGTCTAAATAATATAAAAAAGCAAGCAAAATTAATAAGATTATAAAAATGATTAAATATCACATTTAAACAATATGATCTAATCGACATACATAAAATGCTATATTCAATAGACACAAATATATGTTTCATGTATATTTAAGATATTTACTAAAATAGAGAATATGGCTGTAAAATAATTCTCAGTACACTTCAAATGACTTAAAATATAAAACATATATTCTCTGACTGGCAAAAAATTAATCTAGAATTTTACAAAAAAGGATAACCAGAAAATTTACAAATGCACAGAAAATAATCACTATATTTCTAAACAATCATGAGTTAAATTAAAAATCAAAATAGCAAAAAGAAAATATTTCAATTGAACAATAATAAAAATATAGCATATCAAAACTGTAGAATGAAACTAAAAGTGTACTCAGAGGAAAATGTTTAGATATAAACACATATATTAGAAATAATAAGAGTTGATAAAGCAACAATCCAAGCTTTTATCTCAAGGAGCTAAAAAAAAAAAAAAAAAAAGGCAAATGAAACCCAAAGGAAGTAGAAAGAAAGCAAGAAGAAGGCAAGAATAAAATCAAGCAAGCAAGAAACAAAGTGAGAGAAGGTGCTTGATTATAAATTGTCCCACCCAGATGAAGGACAAAGAGAAACCAAAAACAGAGAAAGACTATCCCAGGTTGGTAGGTGGCAGTTTTATAGCAAGGAAAATTACATACAAGGCTTTTCTAGGGCTTCTAATAATTTGCACCCACCAGCCAGAATTTTAAGATTACACAGAGGCCTTCACGTGGTTCAGTCATGTAAATAGTCCAGTGGTATCAGTAACAACTTACTCTTTCATGGCTACATTTTTAACATAGTTTCTAGTGTGGGAATGGTGGGCAGACCACACATTTCAAAGATAGGGGAAGAGGTCAGGAACCTCTGATTACTCAGATCTAGCTTGTGAATTAACTGCTGGTCACGTCCTCTCCATCAGAAATCAAGACAGAAAATCAACTGGTTGCCTCTTTGAAATGATTCATATAATACTAATGTCTAGTAAAAATGATCAAGACAAAGAGAAAACACAAATTACTGATATTAGAAATAGAAAAGGTAAAATGTCTGTAGAAATTATAGACACTAAGAGAATAAGATACAAACAACAAAATCATGAAACAAACCTACAAATCCTGTGAAAACCTTTTCAAACCTGACACAAGAAGAAATAGATTATCTGAAGTCTATGTTAAAGAAATTGAATTTGTAATAAAACTTTTCCACAAAAGAGTTCTTTCAAACGTTTAAGAAGAATTAATATCAATATTAAGCAAATGCTTTCATAGTCTAGAGAAAGAAGAAAGACTTCTTTATTTCTTTTATGAGACTAGGCTAATTAAACTCAATATCAAAATCTGAGAAGACTATTACAGGCAAATTGCAAGCCAATATTTCTTATGCATATTCAAGCAAAATTTCTACACAAAATATATTTTTTAAAACTTGTGATTAAAAAAGAACAATCCTTCACAATGAAGAGACAACCCTTTCAGAAATGCAAGTTTGGTTTTACATTTAGAAATCAACTTAATTCCCAACATTATGGAAATAGAGAAAAAAAAAATATGATCATCTCAATATAAAAAGAACATTTGATAAAGTTGAACTCATTCATGAAAAAAAAAATCACTTTCACATACAATAATAGAAGCGAGCATCCTTACTCTGATCAATAGGATCTACAATATACAGCAAGCATTATTCTTAACGGTGCTATATTAAACATTTACCCTGTGGGACTGGGAAATAGAATACGCACGATCTCCATTCTCCATTTCTGTTCACCTAGACCTCTAAACAGAACTGAGAAGCAAGAAAAGAAACTAAACAGCATAAATAGTCGAAAGGAACAAATTAAACACCTATTTTTACATATTATATATTTTGTATGTTGAAAACTCACATGATTTAATATCTAAATTATTAGATTTAATAAATGAGTAAGGTTGATGAATACAGATTCTATGTACAAAAATAACTGAATTTCTTACACAGTTGCAGATTTTTAGAAAATATCTTCAAAAAAATACTTAGGTGAACTGTATTAATGACAGTATTTTGGCTGTGATATTGTAATGTAGTTTTGTAAGACATTACCGTTGAGGGAACCTAGGCAAAGCGTACATGAGATCTGTATTATTTATCACAATCACATATAAATCTTTAATTCTCTCAAAATAAATATTAATAATAAATAAAATGATACTTAGAATATCAAACATCAATGTGTAGGAATAAATCTAACAACAAATGTGCAAAGTTTTAATAAAGATAACGATTAAACACTACTGAGACAATAAATAAGAGTGTGATAAACTCGATATTTAAAAGATGTATTTTTAATTTCAAGTTGATCTATAGGTTTAATCCAAACATTTTGTGTATATATTTCTCACCAGCATGACATGCTAAGCTAGTTCTAAAATGTATAGAAAAATTCCAAAGACCAAGTATAAACAAGATGCTTTTCGAAAGGAATGGTGTTGGAAGATTTAGATTTCCAGAGGACAAGTCTTATTATAAAGCTACAGTCATAAACAGGCATTGTGGTAATGGCACAGGATATACAAACTGTCCATTGAGATAGAATTTTTCAGAGCCGAGGGAAAAAGCACACAAATATGGATTACTGGTTTCTGAAAAAAAAGGCACAGCATGTCGGTGGGGAAAAATCATCATTTCAATTAATTGATCAAGTCATACAAGAACATATGTGACACAACCTTATAAAAAATAACATTGTAGCTCTAAAGTTCAAAAGTTCGAAGTTCATTGTGAAATGAACATATTTCACATTATTAAGTTCCTTGAACATAATTTTGGGAAAACCCTTATACATGCATTAACAGTATTGAAGGCTGAACATAGAATAAAATATTTGTAACATATGACACAGCAGCCATGTGTCTTGAATGTATTTTTTAAAACTATTAAAAAAGAAAGAAGACAATTCAATAGAACAGTCTATAAAAGCACTGAACAGAAAATTTAACAGAGTACATATGGATGTGCAATAAACAAATAAATTTGTTTTTTTTCCACTACTTTAGTAATTAAAGAATATAAACTAAAGCAAAACAAAACACTATATATAAATTAGAAAATCTAAAATTAATCAAAGGGCCAGAATAAGAGTTGGTGAGGGTCTGAAATAAGTGAAATTCACATACAACTGTTGGTTAAAGTTTTAAAGTGGAATAATAGTGATGAAAAAGAGTTCAGCATAATCTATGAAAGTTGGAGATATGTAAACCTCTATGCAAGTATGTCCAGTTATCCCCAGTCCTCGGCATATTCCCAACAGAAATGTATATGTGTGTGTATGAAGAACCATGAAGAGATATGCTCATATCAGCAATATTGACTAATAGAAAACAACTGGAAATAAATGAAATGTCCATCAATAGTAAAATATGTAAATAACTTAAATGAGATATATAGCAACGAAAACAAACTGCACTTACATACTATAATATGAATCTCCTAATATTGAGCAACTGAAGTCAGTCATAAAAGAATATATTTGTATCATTTCTATAAATATAAAGAAAAAGCAGGCAGGATTAAACTGTAGTGTTTGGAGACACATGCATAAATGACTAACCTATAATAACATTAAAAAAAAAAAAAAAAACTAGAAAGGATTGCCAGAATATCTGGGGAGTCATTCTTTTGTTGAGAGAAAGGTATATTACTAGGGAGAGAGGCAAGCCTCAGAGGTCTACAAACATCGTCTTTCTTAATGTCTATGATGATCACAGGAGTGTTATTTTTATGATATTTCATTGAAATTTACATTTATGTTTTATACATCTTTCTCTACTGGTATTATACTTCACAATGAAAAAATCTAAATGATAAAATGTATTTCTAGAATTCAATACTATATCACATATATTTCATTTATTTAAGAAAGGTAAATATTTTTATATGATTGAAAATATCTAATGAATAAAAATATCAAAACTTAATTGAGAATATTGATTTTTAAAGAAATCTCAATTTAGGAATATAAGCATGAAATGGTTTTATTTCTTCTAATAATCACCTCTTAACTTCTTTTCTTAAAGTATGTTTTATTGCTGGAAAGTGGTTTCTTACTGTCATTTTGTCTCAATTCTATAACTCTTCATTCAAGTTCAGTTATTAGAATGATCTTATTCTAATAGTGAAGAGTCAATCCTTGTAGCATAAGATACCTATCTATTCATGAAACCCATACTCTGTTTGCCTAGGCACATGGACAGAATAAATATTTCAGTCTCACTTGCAATTAGGTGTGAATAAATGTAATATTTCTGACTAATGGAACTGATGTATTACACTTAACAGAATAAGCCCTTAAAAAACCACCCATGGTGAATCCTTAACACTGCCCATATCCATGCTTATGGTGATCTAGGATGTCATGTAGTAAAGATGGCAGAGCCTCACCAGCCTCGTTTCCTAAATAGTAGTTGGAGTAGGTCACCCTTTCCCCCCTCTCCACCCTCATCCCATTCCAACAGAAGTTTATAAAGGCAAAAAGAAAGTCTATTGAGTTGAAGCACTGACATTTTATTATTTACCTATTAAAGAAGGTAGCTTTATCTTCATTAAAACTTCAGTATTACCTTTGACTCAAAACTCTTTTCCTCCATCATGAGCATGCTGGAGCTGCAGCTCATTGACGTGGGACTTGGGTGAAAAGGAGGGGAAATCATAGGCTAGTGGATTTCAGAAACTTATTTCCCATGTAACTTCTACACTATTTACAAAATTAGGTAGCATGTTTTTAGCCACAATTCCCCTATAGCAGAAAAATTGTACCTGGTGCAAAATAGAATCCTATTGCATAAGCAAAAGTTTGAAAAACAACTTCATGAAATAAATTCTGAAATGGATGCAATTATGACCTCTAAATTTTAGCATCTAAATTACCATAAACGTTTTCACAAGGTAATAAGTGAATGAATATTTTAAACTATAAACCTGCTTTTGAGTGAAAAGCGATTACCCTTATTTTCACCCAAAAGATGGCCTTAAAAATGTTTTGAACAGAGCCTCCTAGTGACATCCACATAAGGATCATTGCCTTGTGCAGTTGTTTATTAGAGTACCATGGAAATCACTGAAATGTAACATTGTGGTCTGCCAAAGTGAGTTTCTTTCAATCTGTTCCTGTCTGCCAGCTGAAGAC
>NW_011888811.1:3770916-3784262 GCF_000151845.1 Pteropus vampyrus
TATTACCTTTGACTCAAAACTCTTTTCCTCCATCATGAGCATGCTGGAGCTGCAGCTCATTGACGTGGGACTTGGGTGAAAAGGAGGGGAAATCATAGGCTAGTGGATTTCAGAAACTTATTTCCCATGTAACTTCTACACTATTTACAAAATTAGGTAGCATGTTTTTAGCCACAATTCCCCTATAGCAGAAAAATTGTACCTGGTGCAAAATAGAATCCTATTGCATAAGCAAAAGTTTGAAAAACAACTTCATGAAATAAATTCTGAAATGGATGCAATTATGACCTCTAAATTTTAGCATCTAAATTACCATAAACGTTTTCACAAGGTAATAAGTGAATGAATATTTTAAACTATAAACCTGCTTTTGAGTGAAAAGCGATTACCCTTATTTTCACCCAAAAGATGGCCTTAAAAATGTTTTGAACAGAGCCTCCTAGTGACATCCACATAAGGATCATTGCCTTGTGCAGTTGTTTATTAGAGTACCATGGAAATCACTGAAATGTAACATTGTGGTCTGCCAAAGTGAGTTTCTTTCAATCTGTTCCTGTCTGCCAGCTGAAGACGGGGAGGATACACTAGGGACACAAAGATGCAGGTTGGAATAATAAACAAGATCCTGATATCTGTTTTGATAAATACAGAGAGCATATGAAACCTGAGGAGCAGGCAATTTACTCTCTTATACCAAATTATACCCAACAGAAGTACTGAGGCCTTTTCAAAATTTTTATTATAAAAACATGTCCCTGAAGACTGAAAAAGAACAAAATGAAAGATGAGCTCATTTACTCAGATTTTAAAATACACAAATGAATATTACCTTGCTTTTTCTTTTAAAGTTTACATGCACGCCAGCTACAGCTGACAAACACACATGTAAACACACACAAGTGCAAACGTGAACACGCAATACTGTAACAGGAAATCTGATCAAGAAACATTCCAACAATGTATAATGATTCTATCATTTGGAAATGTTATAAATTATTAAAGTCATAGAAAGTTCTATGTCTTTCTTCTTTGTATCCATTTTATCAACATGCACCACTGTTTCTTCCTTATATACCTCTGAGTTTATTCCGTTTCTTCAATTCCAGCCACCTCTAATCCATGAACTACTTCATGCCTAGATTACTTCAAGAGACTTCTCAGTTTCAGACTCTCTCTGCATCAATCTATTCCAGTCCTACTGGCAGAGATTTCCTTCTAAAATAACCACTTTCATTACGACATGTCCCTCTTCGAAGCCCAATACTGTGTGGCTCCTTTGGAGAAATCGCTCGGGAAAGTGTTCAAAAACATGTTGCTTTTTATGTCATGTTCTAGTCTATGACGTTTTACATGCTTGATGGAGAAATGCCTGTAAGACAACACTGCTGACAAAGGGACCTCTCTGAGCAGAGCCAAGCTGCTAAGATACGTGGGGTAAAGAGTTAATTAGCAAGGCAACACAAAGAGACAGGCATGATATGGCAGACATCCTGGATATGCACAACCTATTAGAATACTGAAAAAAAGTTTCCTGCAGGGCCCGGGAGTTTGAAATAAATGTCTCCAGAAACATCTTAAATGCAACATGCTCAAAATTAAACTCAATATGTTGTTTCCTCGAAAGAATTCCTCCTTCTATATTCTTTATCTTAATGAGTGGCACAACCAGGTTCTATATTGATCAAGAGGGACATAGGAGATCTAGCCGCATCCTATCAATTCAATTTACTTCAAATCTCAGGCATCTGCATCTTCTGCTCCATCTCTAAGCCATCCAGGTCACCTGTCAATTTAATTGCAGTGGTAACCTCTTTATTTGTTTTTTTGCTTTTCAAGTCTTCCAATTTTTCAATGATTTACCATACTTCTTCCAAATCTATAGTTCTGCAGTGCAAAGCTACTTAAAACCTTCCATGACTATCCACGGTCTATAGGATGGACACTTACTTACTAATTACTTACTAATTTCAAATCAATTTACTAATCAAATTATTATATTCTGATGACTATTATTATGATCATCATGATTACTGTCTTCTAATCTTCTCTCCTACTTCTTATTTAATCTTCACTTTAATTTGAGCTCTATCTAAACTTGGGATTCTTTGAGTAATTTATTTACTTTGCCCACACTCTTTTCTCTTCCTAGAATGCCATTCTCTTCTTGTTGAACTAAACTACCCATAGTTTAGCCCATGACACTTGCTGATCTTCCATGTAGACATAACTATGCCTCTTGAGTAAGCCATACAGTCTAGACTTCTACTATAACACCATAACACTCTACTTTACTTTATTTTTGCACATTTTATTTATCTACTAATTTTCATCATTATTATGGCCACTTATTATATTGTTTAGATACATAATACATTATTTTCAAATCTTCATTCAGTGAATGAACAAATGGATAGACACATAGATGTACGAATAAATGGATGCATGGATGGATGGATGGATGGATGGATGGATGGATGGATGGATGGATGGATGGAAGGATGGATAAATGAATATATGAATAGTCATGTGGAATTATGGATAGTTCTGTTCCAATCTAAAATTGAGTTATTTCATAAGCTCTTAATGCAATTCAGCTTTAAGGTGTGATCATACTGGATCACAGGACTGAGTAGAAGGACACAACATTTCAAGCTCCCCTGGAGAAAAGAAGAAATCACAGGATCTTGAGAGAAGTAGATATCATCAGTGTGGTAAGAAGAGGTTAGGAAGACATATATTAGGTATCCTTTCTTTTTGACCTTGAAAACTGAGTTCCCATGTGAACTAAGATGAGAATAGGCCCAGAAAATATCTCTCCTCTTCAGTGTAACTGACACCAAAAAAAAAAAGAACAATTTTTAATTTGCTATATTTTTTAAAGAACTCATTTGAATGGCTTTGGTTCCAAAATTGCATCAGCTTCACATGAAAATATTTTATGAGAAAATTCAGGACAAAATCCTGACTCAGTTATCCCTTCAGATTGATTAAAGGCCAGGAGACAGATTTAAATAATTACATAAATTGAATTTAATTGTTCCTGTAGTGAGAGAGAGAAGAATATCAGGGTGTTAAGAGAACACGAGGGGAAGAGGCACTTGTAAGTGGAATCTCGAAGTTCAGAGAGGTATGATTTAAGCAGGAACATAAAACATGAGAAAAAGGCTAAATCTGTTGAAATGAACGTGTTGTAGGAGCATGTGGGAAACAAAATGTCTCACGCTTCACTAACCCAAGGCAGTCCATAGCACTGACTCCATGATTATTGCCAATGATTTTCAATAAAGATCACTGGATTCAAAAGAACTCTTTGGCTGTCATTGGATTTTGGTTGTAACAAATAATAAGAGTCTTAATTAAAGTAGAATTTAGATAGTTTCCTGCAATTTGGAGATTTTACTATGATTTATTAGTAAAAAATGAGATTTTGACCCATATTAAATCACTGCCACTTCTATTACCAAGTCAATGTTAATTAATGGAATGGCTATGATTTTTCAAATCAAGTAATAGAGTTAAATAGATTCCACTACTCTGCTTGATAAATAACTCTCTGGCCAAGATGGACTACTGAAAGATTATTTTCTTTAGAACAATTATGAAATTGGCCCAGCATAAGTACACTAATCTAAGTAGAGTATGTTTGGTTTATTGAAATGAATCTTTCACTAGTAGAAAAAAAACACCCAAGAGAATGTTGTTAAGACAATATAACAAGTTAGATTAATATAGATTTGACCAGCAAATGATTCTTCACTTACTGGCCTTTGGATTTCAATAATATTTAGCCAAAGGCTGTTTTTCAAGTGCTGTCACTTGGGCTTTTTACAATGAAAGGCAGAAAGGAAGCTTTAATGAGCTCTACTCAAGTTCATAACATTCAGACTACAAACCCAGAAAACAAAACCAGCCACCTGTAAATGTTTGACCTATTGTTCAGAAGGGAATTTTTTGAAGAGAGGTAGAGATTTTCAGAATATAAAAGTGAAAGTGGGAAAATATCAAAAAGATAAAACTTTCCTACTTGCAAATTTAACAAAGCCAGCCTGATTCTGCCCTTTTATGTAAAGTTATCCAGGAGTATATTCCCAGAGAGATCTGGAAAAATATTTTTCATTGAAAATTGTGCTCAATATGTTCATCTGTCACTCCCCAAGTCATAGTGAATATGTTAAATATTTATTTCTGATAACCCAAAACTTTGGAGATATTTTGGAATATTTTTAGAAAAAGTAAATCGGGCTATATCTCATAGGCTTTCAATTCCAAGTCTACTATTTGCTCAGTGGGTACTGTTATATACTAGCAAAAGGGAGAAAAAAAAGCCTTACCAAAATACATAATAAAATGTTTCATTTATGAAGTGCTTATGATGAGTGCTTGGTTAGATATTTTATCGTGGACACTCTACAAGGGAGGAATTTTATTTTACAGATAAAGAAACTGAAGATCTGAGAGGTAAGTGACTAGTAAAAAAAAAAAAAAAAAAAAAAAAAGGTTTGGATTCCAACACAGAATTTTCTGATTCCAAAGAAGAAGCACTTCTCTGGCATGACCTTATTTCCCTAAAATGTGAATCCAAACTATACTTATTTTAATCCACATCTTGAATTATGTCATTTAGAAAATGGGTTTTTACAATGTGTGTGTGTGCATGCGTGCATGTGCGTGTGCATGCATTTGTGTGTGTGTGCGTGTGTCTTCTCTACAGACCTTGGGAACATCGGAAGAGCTGGCAACATTTCCACAACATTCTCAAATTCTTTAGGATTTCTATGTAAATTCATAAAGGAAAACTAGGGCACAAAGTGATGATTCTGTGATTATTTTTACTGAGGCTGGTTTTTAAGGTATTATTTAAAACTCTCATTTCTTTGAATAGAGAGTACTGACAGGTGGCTCCAAATTTAAAAAGTATAAAAGTGTATATACAGGAGTCCCCCTTAACCATGGGGGATACATTCCAAGTCCCCCAGTGGGTGCCTGAAACCACTGATAATAGTAACCCTATATATATTACGCTTTTTTCCTATACATATGGACCTAAGAAAAAGTTAAATCTATAAATTAGGCTCATTAAGAGATTAGCAACTAATGATAAAATAGAACGATTATAACAATACATATAACAAAAGTTATGTGAATGTGGTCTCTCTCTCAAAATAATTCATTTTGAGAGAGAGTACTGTACTCACTCTTCTTCTTGCGATGTGATGCTTCAATGTCTACGTGATGAGATGAAGATAAATGTTGTAGAGTATGACATAGTGTTAGGCTACTATTGACCTTCCGATGATATATGAGGAGTATCATTGAGCCATAATGATATCACGCTTTCCACAAAACATTTAATGTCTTTTTCACCTTAACTAAGCACATCTCACATACAGTGACCATAACTATGGCAGTCTTGGGTGCAACAGCAAAACTAGCACAGATTTCTTTTTTCTTCCTCACAATTTCATGGATAGAAGATTCATTCTTACCTCAGCATACGATTTTTTTTTTTCTTTCCTTATTAAGTAGAGAACTTTCGCCTTTTCACTTAAAGAAAGAATTTATGGCTTTTCTTTGGCACATCTGAATTTCCAGCATGAGTACTCTTGCTCTTTGGAGTGATTATTAAGTAAACTAAGGATGACTTGAACACAAGTGCCCCAATACCGCAATAGCTGATCTGATAACAAGATGGCTACTGACCAATGCGTGGGAAGCGTAGGCAGCGTAGGCAGCGTAGGCAGCGTGGGGACTCAGGACGACGGGCTAATTCACATCCAGGGACTCGCGAGAATTCACCACGCTAGTCAGAATGGAGTGTGATTTAAAACTTATAAATTTTATTCCTGGAATTTTTTATTTAATATTTTTGGACCATGATTGACCTCAGGTAACGAACTGAGGAAAGTGGAACCGCGGATTAAAGATGACCACTATAATGACAATCTCTCTCCAAACTTGGCACCGGCCAACCAGTTTTCCTGCTTCAAGCATCTAGCTTTATCAGTTATTTGAATACACTGGCAGTTTTTTATCTTTTACATCTACACATATAAATCTACACAGATATTTAAAACATATATGTCATATATATGTCATGATGCCTTTGGGTATTTTTGCATTTTGTTTTTTTTTTTTTTTTTAGAATTATATATGGTAGATTATTCCATATCAATACCCATAAAGTTTCTCTAATCTTCTTTATGGTTATATATCATTCTGTTGTATGGATATACCATTATTTATGTAACCAGATTTTTGTGAATCTTTGTTTCCAATTTTTACCAAGAAAAGAGCTTCAATAAATATATTTTCATGCATAAGTGATTTCTCATAAATTCGAGTATAATTGGCAAGTCTAAATATATGTCATTATAATTTTGATGTATATCTGTCATTTATAGAAGACATAGAGATTGATAGTCCCACCAGCAATCTATAAATGCTTGCTTTCTATACCCACAACAATATTAAATGTTATCTAATATTGGGCTATTGAAATTTTTAAAATACACTGAAAATAATTCTTTGCATTCTGAGTAGCAAATACACTTTTTCCCCTTTTGTCTTTTGTTTTTTTTATTTCTTCATTTTTATTTTTATTTATTTTTATTTTTTTTAATTAAGTTTATTGGGGTAACATTGGTTCATACAATTATATAATTTTCAGGTGTACATTATCATTTGACATCTGTATATTTTATTGTGTTTTTACCACTCAAAGTCCAGTTTCTTTCAGCCACCATGTATTTGTTTTTAATGTATTTATGAGATTTTTTAGTCATGCATGCCAGCATGCCCTCACCTGTGCCTACTACTTAGTGTTCCTGTGAGTTAGCATTTTAAAATCTTCCAAAGGGACCAGGTAGAAGACAGCAGTCTGCCTGTGAAATTCTCAAACTGCTGTCCCCAATTTCTGTCTTATCTGTATCCCTCATCAGGGAATAAACATTCTTAAAGCTTTTTTGTTTTGTTTTGAACTAATAATCTGCTTGCTGCTGAGCTCTCCATTTTAGGTTTCTGCTAAGTGACTTACTGCTCTGATTTCCACAATTTTATTTTTGTATTTTCTTTGTTTTCATGTGTATTTGTGCCTTCTGATACCTTGTTGTTTTTGTTGTTAAAATAATGGGATATTAGGAGAGCATGTGTTCTATATGCCTTGCTTTCAAGGTGAGATTTTTAGATCTTTTTTAATTGACATGGACATACAAAAAAGTACAAAAATTATAAGTATACAGCTCAATATATTATCACGAATTAAGCACTGCTGTTTGATTTCCTGGGAAGCTCTCCCTCCATAAGCACAATATCATCTACATCCTAGAAAATATTTATAGACAACAGTATAACGGAGTAATTAGTATCATATTATTTGAAAGTTTTCTGAAGTCAATGATCTGGGTCAAATCTTGACTCTGACATTTATTAGTATGTGACCTCAGGAATATTTCTTCACCTTTCCAAGCATAAATCTGATGACGTTGCTCTTTCGCTCAAAAGCTTTAGTGTAGGATTGCCAGATTTAGCAAATAAAAATACAGGACATCTAGCTAAATTTGAATTTTAGATAAACAATGAATATTTATTTTAGTAATAATTATGCCCCATGAAATATCTGGAGCATACTTATACGAAAAAGTATTCATTGACTATATGAAATTCAGATTTAACTGGTATCCTGCATTTTATCTGGTAACTCACTTTTAATGACTTTTTTCCCAATGCACCATAAATAAAAAATAAACTCTTCATGTGTGCTTTAGAAAACCATAACTCCACTAGCCTCTATCTTTATCTCTATCTCATGGCATTCTCTTCAACTCATACTCTGTTCTAGCCATGCTGATTTTCTCTCAATTCTTCGAACATATTATTTTTTTTTTTCCCTTGTCTCAGAGACTCTGCTCATTATTTCCCTGACTCTGCTCCTTTCGTTGCTTCAGATCTTACCTTAGATGGCCTCTCTGCCGACCTATCTAGATTCCCTACCCCACATGCCTCCAAGACCACAAGTTGTTAATTATCCATTTCTTTGTATCTTTGTTTTCTGCCTCTCTCATAATTCTGCTAGCTACTTGAGGGCAGGGACCTTGTCTAGTTTACTCAGGAGTGCTTCTGGCACATAAATTATGCTAAATAAAAACTTTTAAATACATATTTAAAAATAAATATGTCCAAGTGTGCTCTTCTATGAATGAAAACAAATAACATCACAAAAGGACTATTGTGGATACTAAATGAGACATTGCTCACAGAGTATGTAGCTATATAAGTGATCACTATCTAATGATTATTTTTTTACATTTATCTGATAATATTTTTGTGAAATGCTCATTTTCTTGTGGAATAAAGCCTTGTAATAATATTCTTGTAGAAAACCAACAAATACATAATGGAAGGCATCTTTGAAGAGCCCTTTGGATGTCCATTAATATTAAAAGCAATGTTTTCATAATACGCTTTCTTCACCTATTGAACAATTCCATATTTTTTTGATTAATTCATTCTATAAATACGTTCTTATTTTATTCTTATTTTAATAGATCATCTACCTTTGGCTTTAGGACTAGTTATCCCATCCTTGCCCTTCAGTCTTCTTCCTTTCCCTCCTCTTCCCTTCATCCCACTCTCTCATCCCTCCTCCCCTCATAACCAGTGTTAACTTTATATACTAAACATCAGAAGTTCCTCAGTTTTTAAATTTATTTTTGAAGCTCCCATTTTCACTCTTCTTTCTTCCAAATTTGTTTGCTCAAATTTGTGTTGACAATTACCTTCCCAGATCACTATCAGCTTTAGAAGAGACTGATATTTTTTTACCAGAATACAAACACAAAATGAATAGCGTATTTTAAAAAAATGGAGACAGTCTGATCATCTTGCATTATTTTTTGTAATCGACTCAACTAATAGAGCATTATGGAGACATTTTAAACTCCTAAAAATTTATATCTGTGGTTATTAAGTACGTAGAATGCACACATTTGGATCTCCTCATCAAGAGTTTTGATCTTTTTTCACAATTATTTACTGAGCAATTATTCCATGTAAAGCACTGTGCTAAGCTATACAGTGAGGCACAGACTACTCATTTAGTCAGTGACGTGAATAAAAATCAATGAGATAAACTTCTTAAGGACATTAGAAACATACGCATGAAGTGGTATGAATATTTAGAATAAGGAAAGATCAATTACCCAGGAAAATCAATGAGGTTTGGTGGAGATGGTAGCTTTTGAGATAGCATATGATGGATGTCTAACATATGTACATAAGAAATAAAGAGAATATGAATGTTCTTACCTATTAGATGTAGAATATACTTTGTTTTCCAGGTATTTGAAAATAACTGTGTATTGGCTGGAGGCCAGTCTCTGCAGAGTGGCTACAAGTTTGTCCCATATCTTATTTATTCTGGGACCAAGACTTAAAGTAGATTTCTTACTAAGGAAATCATTATGTGTAGAGGGAAAACAGAAGTGATCGATCCACGGACTGACTCAAAGTGGCTGTTCAGAAGTGGTATGTGTCACTTCCACTCACATTTACTCACATTATTGGCCAGAGAAAGTCACATGGTAAAGCCTAAAATTATTGGAGCTAAAAGAAGGGAAACATATACTTGTCTAAAACTCCCCTATGTATGAGTCAAATATTATAGGAAATATGAACATATTAAATATTAATTAGATATAAAGTTTGCTAAACTTTTAGGTTATACTAATGTTGATTGTAATTTACTTATATATCTTTATTGGCTTTGCCTAGATGCTTTAAGCAACTTAATTAATATTTATTCTTTAAATGCCTGGACTTTGGAAATATTTTTGGAAATAACATTTCAAGAAACTCATTTTCTAAGATTGTAGAAGCCCAATAGCACATCTCCAATATTCAATATCAAGAAGCAACAGTGGTAAAGAAGTATGAAAGTAAAATGGCTATAGGATTGGTGGGTGAATGAGTACCAAAGGAGAAAGAAATTTCAAGGCTAAGTACTACTGCACAAGAGATTGCAATATCACAAATACAAAGAGAAGCTGTGCCTCCCCTGGGCTGATAGTCACATTCATTTGATAATTTGCAGGTAATCTATTAAAATGATTCTCTCAAACGTAAGCCAAGTGATTTGCAACTGATTATGAGAAAATACGCTAATAGAAATTTCAGTTTTAAATTCCATGTACAACTTATGTCATGAAGTATCATTATTTTAAAGCAACGTTTTACCCTTTATATCATTTATCTTTATATCTAATTTGCTTTTGTGATGCACAGAGCAACCAACTTTCACGTTGGAGGGTACTCTGTGGGGCTTTTTAGTCATAGTTGATGAGATTTTAAGAATGTCAATGGAATTTCTACTGTCCACAGAAAATTCTAAATATTCAAGGGGAGGGAGAACTTATCATAGTCACACTGCATACAAATCAAAACCAAAATAAAAATGTCTTTAACACAGCTTGAGTTTGACCTGATGTTCAGGTTACAAGTTAAGGAGAATAGCCAGTGCAGAAGGAAACCCAAAACAGTGAAAATAGACCTGCAAATCACAGTATACATAGTATAGCTAAAGTTACATTAAGAGAAAATTCATAGATCACATGAACCATAAATTCTTCCATAGTGTTGCTTTCTGTGTTATCCATCATCAAATTGATAAGTGCAACAAAAAATTAATGGGCGTTTATAAATGCTATATTTTTACACATATCATCTCATTTAATCCTTGCCACAACCCTGCAAGGTGGACATTATTAACAATATTTACAAATAAGGAAATTAAAGGTGAGGAATCAATTAAAAGGGAAACTTGATACAGCAAATAACTGATGGAGACTGGGTTATGAACCTAGATAAAGCTGATTTCAAATGCCTTTCCAAGATCACATAAATTTGTTTCTTATAGAGAATAAGATGAAAAGATTTAAATTTTAAAATTATTCCAAGTTAATGTCTTCTGAGTTTAACTTTGTTCTGTTTTATACCTTTAAATTGGAGAGCCTAAAACTAAAAGGACTTTACAAACCAACATCCACAGCCTTAGCACCTGATTACATTCAGTTACATAATTTTTAAATTCCTGCAACAAAAACTTATTACAAATAATTTCTTAAAACTCCATTTTAAAGAAAAGATCCCAAATAAGGGCCAGGGTTTTGTTTGTTTGTTTGTTTGTTTGTTTGTTTGCTTGTTTTTCATTTGCAAGGACCAAAGCGTACATATCAGGAAGGATGTGAGATAAATTCATGAAAAATGCTGGTTAACTTCTAGATCAAGATTTATTCAACTATTTGCACATACTAGTTGAATTACAAAAAAAAAGGAAAAGTCTGGCTGGGTAATTTATTAAAAATTATTACAATTGTCAATATGATTCATAATGTATTAAACATGGTTTTCTCTACTGTAAGAATTGTATTGTCCAGTGTCCTTTGCAAAAAATTAATAATAAAGACTTAGAGACATTATCATATGAAAAAAGCACTAGAAATAAGGTCTCCCAGAAGTGTTTTTTACCTCCATTCATGTGATACTAATCAACTTTAGAGTGAAAATGCATCCTTCAAGTATATATTCTGATTTCTAAAGTGGACTTTGCTTTTGTGTTGTGGTTTTGTTGCAATTCTTTATAATGGGCAATTATAGTATTACTGAAACATAATTTTATGTTGTGTGCCTCTTTTTTAAATCAAAGGGAATGAAAACAATTGAGTCTGTTTAAAAAACCCACTGGCTTTTATATTATAGTTCTCCAATTGTGTGAGAAAAAAAGCAGTGTCAGAAAATGTTCTAGATCATTTTCACATATAATAAATATTACATGTATATAATTCTTCTTTTATGAACCTAAGGTAATTCAAAGAGAAAACAGCAAGGTTAATAAGGCACCCATTTGATATAATTAGTATTGTATAGTACATTGTATCTGCTGTCAATTTTATTTTTCGGCCTCATCAAAAGCTTCTATCAGCTACTTCCTATATACATTTTTAAAGCAAGACCTTGACTAAAGATGTTAGCATTCTGCTCCACATTTATCATGTGGAAAGGAACAGACAAAAACAGGCCAGATGATCTATATTGCAAGGACACAGTTAAGAACTGGATGGTTTAAAGTATCTGAAATTTCAGTAATGCCCTTGAACTTCAATCTCTGCATTTTAAAATATAATTTTGAAGTGACATGCATAAAAATGCAGAAAGGCAAATAACATATTCAGACTGAAATAAGTCAAAATTATTTCAGATTATTTTATCTCTAAATCACAAAATGTGTCAATTATATATGATGGAATAAAAAAGAAAAGATATGGCTTTGAACACTGTCTTCTAGTTACTAGCTCTGACTCTGGGCATTTGTACAAAACGGAAAAAAAAAAAAAAGGCTTTAGAGTGGTGTATTAGGGTATGCATCACAGCCCTCAGTGTGGAGTAGTTGGTCAATGGATGCTACTGATTCTTATTCCTTACATCTACATTTTCTCTTTCTCTGTTCCTGAAATTTCTGTTACCTTGGACTCCTGCTTCAACCTTTGTTCTACATCTATACCATTCGCACTAAAATCCCTGCAAACTTATTACTCTTCTCCAATTCCATTGCCCCCACTCCTTTCAATGGAACTGCTGCACCAGGCTTTTACTGTAACCTGCTTCCCTGAACCTTCTGTATCTCGATCTGTTCTATACTTTCAAGAATTTCCATAATCTTATCCAACCAGCTAGTCTGATTGGGCCCTTCTAAACTGTTTATGTGTTATGCTCAGGACTATGTCTCTCCAAAACTCTGCTTATTTTTGTCTCAAATGTCCTGCTACTACATCTCTGCAAATTTCACTCAACTAAAAGGCAAATGCCACAACCTCCATAAAGAATTCCCAAATCTTCTTAGTTTTGAGTAATCAATCCCATTCTCAATTTCCAAATATTAAGATAACATCATTTTTCTATTGTAAAATTCACTGTAGTTATTTTGGAAAGTACATAAAAGCATATAATAAATTATAATAATGCGTTAATTCTATAACTAAAAAACATTATTAATATATAGACTTGTATACCTCTAGAGGAGCAGGCTACATAATATATGGTATATTTTATACATGTGTCTATCTGATGCTTAATCCAAATTTTATTTTTTGTTACTAGTGAAGCTAAAGAATTTACCCATGTTTGTCATTTTTTTTTTACTTCTAAACACTCTTTATACCCTTTTGTTCAATATTTTCTTCTTCAATTATGATATTTCTCTGAAATTTTCTTAAGTCACTCTTAGGTGAAAATAACAAAACATATGCAAGTATTTTTATCAGTTTTGCTTTGTTATGGTATTGGTTTGGTGTCCA
>NW_011888811.1:3785172-3787762 GCF_000151845.1 Pteropus vampyrus
ACATCCATTTCCTTGCCTGCATGCAATTTACATAATAAGTTTCTTCGATAAGTGAGTGATTAAAAAGTTCTCATTTCCAAAAGACAACCATCAGTCACTGCCTTCATCAATAAAAACGATTTTGTTTTTGACTAAAGTTGGCATTAATAATCAGATATGATCCACATTATTTTTCATCTCTGGATTAATGAGGATTATTTCTTGAATTATTTCAGTGCTGGGAAATTTCAGATTTGGAGGCTGTCGCTTCCCTCTCTCCACCACATACACATAAACACACTGTTTTAGACACACAGACTTAAAAGAGATTCACAGTTATCATGATCATACATGACTAGATCACTGTTTCTTACGCCATAGTTATTTTCCTCTTCCCACTTTTTTAAAAACAAAAATTATTTATAATAAGTATATCCAACCACAAACAGTACTATACTTTTGATAACATAAATAACCATACTTTTACGTCAGGTCCTCTTTTTATTGCACTTTCTTCATCAGAAAGTGTGGTGTGCGTGTGTGTGACTGTACATGTCTTATTTCCTTAACTAGACCAGAAGCTCCTCAAGTGCAAAATTTGTGTCTGAGGTATATCTCTGGAGCCTACTCCAAATCTTCTACACTATGAAGACATTTAATGAATGTTCGGTTACTGAATACAATTTATTGTTCTGTTTTCTGACATTTTTATTTACTCAAAGCTTTGTTTCTAAATAGTTATAAATTAATCAATGTGTTTTTGCCTGTCATTTGTATTAGAAGAAGTATATTTACAAAGAGTTCTTAATTGGCTTGTTATATATCTTGGGGGAAAGTTGTATCTTTTTGTTAATTCCCCGAACATATTAATAAAAATGTTATTCAATATTGGGGCAAGGAACATTAATTTCTGCCCCTTAAGATTCATTGTTAGACATCTTAGATGTTCAGCAATATTTAAATATACTTTTTTGAGAGCAATTGGTTACATATTTCTTCTTTCTAATTTTCCTGCAAATGTGTTATGTTTGCTTTTTAAATTATAAATAACTTTAAATTTTAATAAACTGTATAATCTAAACACATTTGTACAAATAAAATTATAATTTTAAATATGCTATGCTTACAACTGTAATAAGCTGCATAAGACTAGTCTTCAAAAGATAAATCCACATTAAACTGAAGCATCATGAAAAATGCATGGAAAATGCAATAGAAAGAAACACAATTATTCTGGATTTAAGAAATTGCATGGGGGTGGAGGAGAATAAAAATCTATCAAGTCTCTAGATTGTATTACCTTTATTTTGACAAACTATAAGAAAATAATTATGGTTAACACTATTACTCTTAAAATAAATATTAAAAATTATCTTGGTGAGGAAAATGAGCTTTGGCCCTAACTTTATTTTATTGATTTTTCTACTTGTCTGGTTATATATAAAAAACACAAGGTCTTATAAAAAGCTTTAATCCAGTTCTGGAGATCTAGATTCTGATTCAAGCAGTGCAGTTCTAGAGTCTCTACAGATTACCCTAATTACAAGAAAATTAAATAACTATTTTTTAAATTTCTATTGTAAAATGGCTTACTACCTTTTCTTAGTCATCCTTGGGTTTCAGAAAATTGATTCAAAGCTGTGAATTATATACAGTGGCAAAAGAACCTCTGTAGCTTTGACACTGGAAATTGCCATTATTTAACTAACTTTGATCAGTTATAAATTCTCTTAATTCTTAAGTTAATCTAGAGAGATGTTTTCTTTTTGAACCCTTATAAATTTTGCCCTTTGCATAGACATTCATTCTTGAAGGTCACTTATCACTGTGCTAGGACTTCCGTGACTAAAGGACCATAGACCAGGGGGCTTAAACAACAGAAACTTATTTTCTCACAGTTCTGAAATGTAGAAGCCCAAGATGAAGTTGTTGGCGGGATTGGTTTCTTCCAAAATCTTTTACCATGGCTTGTAGCTGGCTCTTCTTTCAGTATTTTTACGTGTTCTTCCCTCTGTACATCTCTGTGTGCTAACGATGTCTTCTTTTTAACTGGTCGTCACTCATGTTAGATTAGGGCTCACCCTAATTACCTCATTTTAACTTAATTACCTCTTTAAAAACCTTATCTTCAAATGCAGTCACATTCTGGGGTATTGAGGGTTAGAAGCTTGAGATAATCTATCTATCATCTATCTATCTATCTATCTATCTATCTATCTATCTATCTATCTATCTACGTACCTACCTACCTATCTACCTATCTATCTATCAACTTTTAGGTTTATATTCTTTTTTTAAATGTCCTGGAAGAAAGTGGCTACCTTTTCCCATTATCATTCTCCCTACTGGGATTTGCAATAATTATATCGATTTCACTGGATTGTTGCAAATATTATACAATGAATAGTATGGCACATAATTAGCACTCATAACTTAATAAATGAATATTCCTCACCATACTCTTCTCCCTCATATCTACTCCCCCTTATGCACAGAACCCACATACACTCAGACAATTTTAAATGTCTATATTTAATAAGTGGCTAGATATTTACACAAACTGAATATGAACTTTTCTTATTTTTCTCCAGGGAAGATAAAATATATATGT
>NW_011888811.1:3787812-3790234 GCF_000151845.1 Pteropus vampyrus
AAAAAAAAAATCTAGTTTTTCTCCTTGACAAATAATGCACCTTTTTTCAACACTCAAGATATGATGTTTTTCATCAAGGAATTACAAACATAATAAATTCTTACCTATAATTATATTTGTTTCTCAAATATTTGATTCTGTTAATTATGGAGTTACTTTATCATATTTTTAAAATGTCGGTTTATGCAGTCACCTTCCTTACTCTTTTAATTAAAAAAAAAACTTATTGACTCTTTTCCAGCATTTACATATGATATATTTTGAAATAGGCAATCAGATTCTGAAAAATAATATTAATGAAAATTTATAATTGCATTACTTCATAAGGTAATTTGGGAAGAATTATCGTCTTTAGAATACTGAGTATGTCTATCAATTAATAGCGAATATTTTTATTTATTCAGGTCTTTTCTTACCTTTTAATAATACTTGGAGTTTTCTTCATTTAAGGCCTATATATTTTCCTTATATGTTATCTAGTGTTATTACTGTTATTAATTTTGTATCAGGCATTACAGTGAACAATCAAATTAATTCTCATAATTTTATCTGACTTGTATAACAAATGGCAATTTTGATCTTTTTCTCTCATGTACACCAATTTTTACTTTTTTTGTCACATTAGATAAGAATTCCATTACAGTGAAACTAATAATGGTGATACCAGAGATACCGTTTTAGGGAAATTCTTGGTCAGATATCGAAACAGACATCCATTTCCTTGCCTGCATGCAATTTACATAATAAGTTTCTTCGATAAGTGAGTGATTAAAAAGTTCTCATTTCCAAAAGACAACCATCAGTCACTGCCTTCATCAATAAAAACGATTTTGTTTTTGACTAAAGTTGGCATTAATAATCAGATATGATCCACATTATTTTTCATCTCTGGATTAATGAGGATTATTTCTTGAATTATTTCAGTGCTGGGAAATTTCAGATTTGGAGGCTGTCGCTTCCCTCTCTCCACCACATACACATAAACACACTGTTTTAGACACACAGACTTAAAAGAGATTCACAGTTATCATGATCATACATGACTAGATCACTGTTTCTTACGCCATAGTTATTTTCCTCTTCCCACTTTTTTAAAAACAAAAATTATTTATAATAAGTATATCCAACCACAAACAGTACTATACTTTTGATAACATAAATAACCATACTTTTACGTCAGGTCCTCTTTTTATTGCACTTTCTTCATCAGAAAGTGTGGTGTGCGTGTGTGTGACTGTACATGTCTTATTTCCTTAACTAGACCAGAAGCTCCTCAAGTGCAAAATTTGTGTCTGAGGTATATCTCTGGAGCCTACTCCAAATCTTCTACACTATGAAGACATTTAATGAATGTTCGGTTACTGAATACAATTTATTGTTCTGTTTTCTGACATTTTTATTTACTCAAAGCTTTGTTTCTAAATAGTTATAAATTAATCAATGTGTTTTTGCCTGTCATTTGTATTAGAAGAAGTATATTTACAAAGAGTTCTTAATTGGCTTGTTATATATCTTGGGGGAAAGTTGTATCTTTTTGTTAATTCCCCGAACATATTAATAAAAATGTTATTCAATATTGGGGCAAGGAACATTAATTTCTGCCCCTTAAGATTCATTGTTAGACATCTTAGATGTTCAGCAATATTTAAATATACTTTTTTGAGAGCAATTGGTTACATATTTCTTCTTTCTAATTTTCCTGCAAATGTGTTATGTTTGCTTTTTAAATTATAAATAACTTTAAATTTTAATAAACTGTATAATCTAAACACATTTGTACAAATAAAATTATAATTTTAAATATGCTATGCTTACAACTGTAATAAGCTGCATAAGACTAGTCTTCAAAAGATAAATCCACATTAAACTGAAGCATCATGAAAAATGCATGGAAAATGCAATAGAAAGAAACACAATTATTCTGGATTTAAGAAATTGCATGGGGGTGGAGGAGAATAAAAATCTATCAAGTCTCTAGATTGTATTACCTTTATTTTGACAAACTATAAGAAAATAATTATGGTTAACACTATTACTCTTAAAATAAATATTAAAAATTATCTTGGTGAGGAAAATGAGCTTTGGCCCTAACTTTATTTTATTGGTTTTTCTACTTGTCTGGTTATATATAAAAAACACAAGGTCTTGTAAAAAGCTTTAATCCAGTTCTGGAGATCTAGATTCTGATTCAAGCAGTGCAGTTCTAGAGTCTCTACAGATTACCCTAATTACAAGAAAATTAAATAACTTTTTTTTAAATTTCTATTGTAAAATGGCTTACTACCTTTTCTTAGTCATCCTTGGGTTTCAGAAAATTGATTCAAAGCTGTGAATTATATACAGTGGCAAAAGAACCTCTGTAGCTTTGACACTGGAAATTGCCATTATTTAACTAACTTTGATCAGTTATAAATTCTCTTAA
>NW_011888811.1:3791394-3793342 GCF_000151845.1 Pteropus vampyrus
AATTTTAATAAATAATAATATTTACCATGACCTAAATAGATCTATGCCCTTGGCTGTGTTCTAGGTACTTAATATACTGATTGAATTTGATACAATAATAACAAAGTAATACAGGTGTTATGTCCAGATTTTACATAGTGCAAAATATATACTAAGTGTGATTAAATAAAAGGTCACATAGCTAGATAGTGGCAGTATTGGAATTTTAGCTTAGGTGTCTGTCAAACTCTATGCTCTTTTTTATTCTTTTTTTTTTTTTTTTGTCTTAAGCCAAATAATAATCTAATGACAAAATAATTGTATTTAGTTGAGTAGTGTCCCCTGACAAATTCACGTCTGTGTGAAAAATATATGTTTGAAATACAGTCTTTGCAGGTGTGATCAAGTTAGGATGAGGTTATACTAGATTAGAGTGAACCCTAAATTCAGTAGGATTGGTGCCTTTATGAGAAGAATTCCACCTGAAAGTTGTAGCAACAATTTCTGCCAGAGTTTCCAGCCTGCCGAATTGGCTGTGGATTTTGGACTTACCAGCCCTCACAATCTCATAAGCCAATTCGTTAAAATAAATCTCTTTAAATATCCTATTTTCTCCCTGGTGTACCCATGAGTTCATTGCCTATTTTCTTGGTAACTGTCCCATCTTTCCACCTGATCTTAAAGACCTAGAACATTTTCCTGTGATGGAGACTAAAAATGTTGTATAAAATATCTTCTTGATTAAGATAGAAGAAAGAGTCTGGTGTCTCAGGAAAATTTTACAAGTAAAATTCCAGATGCATGTTGGTTTTTAAACTATTCCAAATATTTTTTCTAAAATACATATTCTATTATATTTCACATGGAAATCAGTAATTTTCTTTCTCTTTATTCTTTATTTGACCCTTCACATTTTTAAGCAATAGAATGTTGTGACTGTATCATTTAAACCAAATGATATAATCACACTCATAGACTCTGGATGAGACCTGTATGTCCTGGACATGTTCCTATCTGTGTTCCTGTTCATCAGTATAAACATTCAGTTAAGGTACTGGCTTACTATAATTAAGAATTATTGTTTAAAGAACCATACCCAGAACTGTTGTAAAAGATAAAAAAAAAAAGAAAAGAAAAGAAAGAAAAAGAGAAAAAAATAAACAAGAAAAAAAATTGGTTTAAAACTCTGTTTTAATCAGTTTGGAATTATTACTTTTTATCAAGAACACCTTTTTAAAACACATGAAAAGATCCTATTTGTTTCCCAGTTTTATCAAGATATAGCTGACATATATCATTGTGTTATTTTAAAATATACAACATAATGATACAATATATGTATATACTGCAAAATGATTACTGTAATAAATTTAGTTAATATCCATCACCTCACATAGTTACATTTTCTTTGTAATGAGAATTTTAAAGATCTACTCTATAAGCAACTCTCAAATGTACAATACAATATTCATGATGTACATTACATCCTTGAAACATCTTTATCTTATAACTGGAGGATTGTTCCTTTTGACCATTTTTACTCATTTCACCCACCCACTAGACCCCACTTCTAGCAATTACAAATCTGTTGTCTGTTTATATGAGTTCATTTTTTTAGATTCCACATAAGTGAGTTCATAGAGTGTTCACCTTTCTCTGACTTATTTCACTTAATAAAATGTCTTCAAGTTCCATCCATGTTGTCACAAATGGCAGAATGTCCTCTTTTTTAATGGCTGAATATTATACACACATATACTATATTTTTTATCCATTCATCTATTGATGAATGCTTAGGATATTTGCATGTCTTGGTTGTTGTAAATAATGCTCAAATGAATATTTCAGATATCTTTTTGAGATAGTGATTTCTTTTACTTTGAATATATACTCAGAAGTGGAATGCCATTCTTCCATCTCAGGAATAAATCTCACTTGATCATGGTGTACAATCCTTTTGATACACTGT
>NW_011888811.1:3793392-3837233 GCF_000151845.1 Pteropus vampyrus
TTCATTTTTTTAGATTCCACATAAGTGAGTTCATAGAGTGTTCACCTTTCTCTGACTTATTTCACTTAATAAAATGTCTTCAAGTTCCATCCATGTTGTCACAAATGGCAGAATGTCCTCTTTTTTAATGGCTGAATATTATACACACATATACTATATTTTTTATCCATTCATCTATTGATGAATGCTTAGGATATTTGCATGTCTTGGTTGTTGTAAATAATGCTCAAATGAATATTTCAGATATCTTTTTGAGATAGTGATTTCTTTTACTTTGAATATATACTCAGAAGTGGAATGCCATTCTTCCATCTCAGGAATAAATCTCACTTGATCATGGTGTACAATCCTTTTGATACACTGTTTTATTTGGTATGCTAATATTTTGTTGAGTATTGTTATTTATATTCATCAAGGATATTGGCCCGTACTTTCCATATTGTGTAGTATCCTTGTTTAGTTTTCTTATCAGGATTATGCTGGCTTCATAAAATGAGTTTGGAATTGTTTCTACCTCTTCAATTTTTTTTTTAAGATTTCGAGAAGAATTGGTGTTTGGAAGATTTCACTAGTAAAGCTATCTGTTTCTAGATTTCTGTTTTTTTACAAGGTTTCTAATTACTGATTCACTCACCTTACTAGCAATTGGTCTGTTCAGATTTTCTATTTCTTCACAATTTAGTCTCAGTAAATTGTATCTTTGTAAAAATTTATTCTTTCTTCTAAATCACCCAATTTGTTGGTGTATAATTGTACTCAAGTGTCTCTTATGATGCTTTGCATTTCTCTGGTCTCTGTTGTAACATCTCCTCTTTCATTTCTGATTTTATTTACTTGAGTCCTCTCTCTTTTCCCTTGGTGAGTCTAGATAAAAGTTTGTCTATTTTATTTATCTTTAAACAAACAGCTTTTAAGATTTGTGATCTTTTCTAATTTCCTTTTCATTTCTATTTCATGTTTCCACTCTGATCTTTATTTTCTTCTTTCTACTAACTTAGTGCTTAGCTCTTTTTTTCTAGTTCTTTGAGGTATATAATAATTTGTTTTTCTTTTAAAAAAATATAACATTTTTATTCATTGTTGAAGATGAACTTGTGAAAAAATGAGAATTAGACATTTATAGACCATTTGGGCCATATAGATCATCTAGCTTAGTAATAATGCCTGAAATTAATTTTCAAAATAATTAGAATGTTGTCTTAATGGTGCTCTCAATTATGCCTAGATTTTGACATGCTAGCATCTAGAAAAGATTATCATTTTCTCACTGACATTCCAGATTTTATTTCTTAACGTAGGCATTCATTGCTATGAATGTCACTTAGAACTGCTTTTGATGTATCTCATAAGTTTTGAAATGTAGAGTTTACATTTTCATGTATCTTAAGATTTTTTAAAAATTTCTCTTTTGATTTCTTCTTTGACTTATGGGATGCTCAGTAGGATGTTGTTTAATCTCCACATATTTGTGAATTTTCCAGTTTTCTTCCTGTAATTGATTTCTAGTTTCATACCACTGTGCTCAGAAGAGATGTTTGATATAATTTTAATCTTCTTTAATTTATTAGGACTTGTTTTGTAGCCTAACACATGATATATCCTGGAGATTTTTCCATGTGCACTTGAGAAAAAATAAATATTCTGTTGCTTTTGGATGGAATGTTCTGTAAATCTCTGTTGAGTCCCTGGACTAATGTGTTATTTAAGTCCAATGTTTTCTTATTAATTTTTTGTCTGAATGACCTACTAATTGATTAAAATGGGGTACTGCAGTCCCTGACTATTATTATATTGTTGTGTATTTCTCCCTTTAGGTCTGTTAAAATCTGCTTTATGTAATTAGGTGTTCCTATGTTGAGTACAGAAAAAAATGTCTTAGTGTTATATCCTCTTATTGGATTGACCCTTTCTCATTATAAAATAACCTTTTTTTTTTTTACTTCTTATTACAGTCTTTGTCTTTAAGTCGATTTTGTCTGACATAAGTAAAGCTACCCCAGTTTTCTTTTTATTTTCGCTTGCATGAAATATCTTTTTCCACACAAACTTTTAGTTTGTGTGAGTACTTAAAGCTGAAGTGAGTATCCTGCAGGCAGAGTATAGTTCTGTCTTGTTTTGTTGTTGTTGCTGCTGTTTATTCGTTAAGCCTTTCTGTTTCTGTTGATTGGCGAATTTAGATCACTTCTATTTAAAGTAATTATTAAAAGGACTGGACTTATTATTCCCATTTTGTTAATTCTTTCCTGGCTGTTTTGTAATTCCTTTGTTCCTTTCTTCTTTTGCTGTCTTCCTTTGTGATTTGATGGTTTTCTTTGTCAGGCAGAGTTTTCTTTACTGATAAATTTTTTATTTGTTTTTTTGTTTGTTTGTTTTGTTTTTTTTTTCAGCACTTTGAATATATTCCATTCCCTTCTGGCCTTCAAAGTTTCTTCTGAAAAATCTGCTATTATTCTTATGGGGGTTTCCTTGTATTACAATTTGTTTCCTGTTGTTGCTTTCAAGATTCTCTTTGCCTTTAACTTTTAACAATTTAATTTTAATGTGTCTCAGTATTGATCTCTTTGAATTTATCTTATTTGTACTTTTCTGGACTTCCAGGATCTGGATGTCTGTTTCTTTCCCTAGGTTAAGAAATTTTTCAGCCATTATATCTTCAAATAAACTTTCTGTCCATTTTTCTTTTTTCTTTTTTGAGGTTTCCAATAATGAGATATTGGTCCATTTCATGGTGTCCTATAAGTCTCTTATGATACCTTCTTTTTTTCTATTCTTTTATTCTTTTTGCTTCTCTAATTTGCTTACAACATCCTAGGCACTGTTATGATCTCATTAATTCTCATGCATTCTTGTTAAAATGGATCTATGATTATGTGACAATCATTTTGCAGAACAGAAACTGAGATTTAAAAAGAATAAGTAGCTTGCCCATGGTTACAAAGTTCTAAGTTAGTATTTAACTTATAAGTAGTATATAAACAGTTCATAACTCTGCCTCTCACTCCTAATAGAAAAATTATTACAAAGGTAAATATGAGAACAACTTGGTTTGGGTTTCTATAAGAGCAAACCTTGTGGAAGGATTCTACAAGGTTTATTCAAGTGGTTTATTTGGAAGGTGAAGAAATTATAGCTAATTAAATGAGGTAAAACAAGGATAAGAAGACAATTGAGAAATGTGCAATCAAGTCAAACATAGTAATAAACAAAGGATGCTCTGTCTTGTTGGAATAATCTGGGAGCCAATCTAGAACTCAGACCCAGGGGTTCTCCCACCCAAGGGGTGACTATCTAGAGTATTTAAACCCCAATTTCCCATATGTCATTGTTTGAGGGCTGCTCCTCGTAGACTGTTGGTTTGTTATAAATTTTGTGGCTTACTTTGCAGGTAGTAAAGTAGCTTTCAGGAGCAAGAGAAATTCTTTTAGCAAGGAAATCTAGTTGCTGGAAGTGAGAAATCTGGTCAATACGCCCTCAAGTGCCATGGTTGAGGACACAGAGGGACACCACCCATGCTTGCTACCTAGATCTTTGTCCAATACCACAGCTAAGAGCTGATGACTCTATGGGAACAGAGCTGATGGCTTTGTAACAAAAGTAAGTTGGAACTGAATGGGTAGATAAGAAATGAAAAGAAAGGAAGATTAGAATTGTAGGACTATCTTAGAACTATTTATAAATCTTAGAACTATTTATAAATTCCACTAGAAGGATAGCTTGTCTTTGTAAATAGCAGGACTTTATATTCTGAGAATAGAGTTGGCTCTCTGGTGGAAAAATATTAATACAGTCACTACTCTTTATCATTATGGGTTTTCTTTTTTATGTTGATTTGACTTATAAAAAATTTTAAGCTATGCTTTCTAATTCCCTCCATTTAATTACTCAATCACACAGTAGTTAAATCAGTATAAAACATCAATCCGGGGGGGGGGGGGCGGAAAGTCTTCAATCATATTAGCAAGCTCTATCTTTCAGGGTCACTATGGTAAGCAGATTGAAGAATATCTCCCTCCTTTGAGAATTTTTGGTGGATTTTTTTCTAAGAGCCAAAGTGTTTTTCAACTCACAAATATTTTATCAAAATAAAAAAAAAAATAGTATACTCATCACCATAAAGTTCCTTTTTTATAGGACTCAGGACATCAAAGAATAAATTATTCACTCCAAAAGAAAGTAGCACACACTATTCAATATTTGAAGTGTTCACCACAGAAGAAGGAAATACTGTCCTGTATCTTTCAAGTGTAGTAATCTTTGCCAAACCAAAAACAGAATGACCCTCAAAGAAGACATAGTCTCTATGCTAATGTCTTACACCTTTCAAGTGGAAAAAAAAATGATTACATCAAACTGTGCCAAGAGAAACAAATGAAAAAAAAAAAAGAAAAAACAAACTGTGCCAAGAGAAACAAATGAAAAAAAAAAAAGAAAGAAAAGAAAAAGAAAAATCTATTTGAATTTCCCTTTGAAGCCAGAAGTAACAAGGGATTACTGACTTTCAACAATTTAAGTTTGTCATGCATGTGTCAGCTCAGTGCGCACAAGGACAACAAGCTAAGGATGCAGAGCCTCTATTTTCCATTTAAACAGTTATTATAATATCTTGGGAGACTGAGAGTGAGAGAACAGAGAAAATAACAGAGAATGCTTCTATGACCTTCTACAAGAAAAGAAAAAGGCCATTTAGAGCCATTATAAATTCACAGCTAATTAAAGGTTAAATACGAGTTGCCAATTAGTATGAAAGATAATTGTTCTTTGGAAAGCTGATTATGTGTACCATTTGGTAAGAAAGAATGAGTATTTTCATGTTATTGGTGAATGTGGTCACTAGCTCATGCTGTAGTTACAACTTTAAGAGACTTATTCTTGGAAACTGAGTGTGAGATAAAATCCTCCACTTTTGTTTGGAAAAACTTCATATGATTTGCAATACTGTCCATTTGTGATGATTGTTATTATTTTTTAAGATATTTTAATCCACAGGGCTAAGATAAGTATTAGAGAGTAGAATGATTTTATATTAGAGAACAAGAAACTTTTTCCAATGTATCTTCTTTGCTAAAATTATACAACATATCATAAAACATGATGTGGGCATTAATCACGGTTGTGCAAGTAGACAATGCGAGATATATAATGAGAGATATATAGAGGATTTATGTCAGCAGTGGGTGTATGCATATTAGCATTTAGAAGAAAGTGACAAATTATGCAAGGATTGCACGGTGTGGAGAGCCTGCCTAGTGATATCATTACCACATGGCACAGAAGGAAAGGATCTGAGGACAAGTCTGAGGATAAGAACTCAAAAAAAAAAAAAAATATTTTCATTGCATAGCAAACTTTACACACCATGTAAGAACTGCCCAGAGATGATTTTATTAATGTTGCCATGAATTGCTGGCTCTGAAAACTGAGGTAAAGGTTAGGCCGAAAGACTAACATTACTGACTGCTGATAACCTGACTTGTTTTTTTATTACTTTGTGAACCTTGTATAAGCACTCAAGAAGGTATTTCACAACTATCGTTACTGTATTTTCTCATTTTCACAGAAATTTTGTAAACCTGGATATGTATTTGTCTAGGGATATCATAATAGCATAATTACTTCCTTTAAATAGTTGTCCACTTTAGTTCAATAATCATTTAATGAGTAACTTCCATGCTCCAAACATTGTTTTAAATGGTGTAATGTAGAGGAAATGCCCTTGGTATTGCTATTGGCTGCGTGATTCTGAACAGGTTACCTCCTTCCTTTGAGCCCCACTTTCTTCTTTATTCAGCCACTAATATAAAAGGGAATAATAATATCTATCTTCAGGGTTGCTATAAAGAATATAAAAGGTAATATATTTGAAAATATTTAACAAAAAATGAAAAGGATTAAACACCTGTTTTCTTCTCACATTCTGCTTTTACACATGCTAGATTCTCTGGGGAAATAAAGAGGAAGAAGACCTTGTCTATACTTCCAGGACTGGAGAATTGGAACACGACCACCAATTCTAATTCTTTGTAGAATTATTCTCAGAGGAAGATTCAGAGTACTGGCAAAGAATATTTCTCCATTAGCTTGAGAGGAGGAGATAAACTTATATCTTTAAGCCACCTACATCATAATCATGTGACACTATTTGTTATTTGTAAAAATATTATTTAAATAGGTTTGTGGAGGAGATGTCTTTTAAGATTTTGAAGACTAGGGAATCTTTGGTGGGCAAAGTATTGGAATGAGGGAGAAAAGAAGCAATACTCATCATCATCTTACCATGATGCCTAATAATGACTGAATATACAGCATGGCAGGAGCTGGGATGACTGGTTTACATGGATTAAGGTACTGACTCTTCACAACAGTCCCATTAGATTAGGTGGTTTGCCTAATAGACATACAGACAGCTCTTTAGAGAAAGCTCTGAAGAAATGGGCTGCAAAGTCTCTAGTTACTGTGTGTTCTTGATCACTCTGCTATACTATGAAGAAATCTCCAGGAAAAAGCTCATAAAGAAAATGAAACTAGGTACAATGAAACCAAAACGATATCCAAAGTACTTTCCTAAAAAGTGATAATTCATATTGTCAGACAATAATAACCTCAAGTTCAAGGGTATATACCAAACTGCAGACTTTCTTCTGAAACCTTAAACTCAATAACAATGTGTGTAAATTTCAAAGGGCAGTTATAATCATAAATATCAAAATTACAATCTTTATAACCTGATTCTCACATAGAAGCTGCTATTTAAATAAAGGTCTGATTTATAACTGTTAGTCTAGAGAATATTGATGGTAACATAAAAGTTTTAGGGTATTCACATTTTTTTTCTATTTTCAGAAGCTAGTAGACCAATCACTACAGACTTAACCCTTTCATTGGCATACATTTATTTGGTTATTTTAAAATAATAACTAATAGTTTCTTTCTCCATAATGGAACAATAAAATTCTATAATATCTAAATGGCTATATTATCTTAATTTCTGGAAATTAAAAATAAAATTTGAGACTATAAAATTATAGAGATATTTATTAAAGTTATAATTGTTTTAATTTGCTGAAGTCTTAATTTTATGTATTACATAATAAAAATGAAAAACATGATCAGAAATGTATATTTAAAAAAAACACAACATATTTAAATTATGTCAATGAAAATTTTAATTTGATCTTTGGTTTTTGGTTCTCATGCTCATTTATATGGACAAATTGAATTTACTATTGAAAGTTGTTGTCTGATAACTTTAAGCAAAATTGACTGTATTTAATAAAGACAAAAAACAAACTAAAACCAACAAATAAAGACTTTTTTCTGAAAAGAAAAGTTTCCACATAGTAATTGAATATTTTAGAGTTTTGGTCATAAATATAAACTAGGTAGAGTCAATTCTAAAATTTGAAATTTATTAGCTATATCATCTTGGAAAATGTACCTAAACTAGTTTTCATGAAAATATGGTTAATAATTGTACCTGCCTTGTAGGATTCTTCTGAGGAATCAGTAAGCTTTATGTTCATGAAAACACCACAGTGTGTCTAGCAGAGCAAGCATTCAATACATGTTAGGTATTATTATTTTTTACGTTTTTAACACTACAGCCCAAAACATTCTTTATAAATGGCCAAAGAGGTAAGCTGTAGCACTGCATGAATGATGCAGTGTCCTTATAAACCATGATGCCTTTGGCTCCAAATAATTGGAACCTAGGAAATGAAATATTTGCCACTTTGACTGAACCTGAATGGTTATAGTCTAAGCCTTGAATTTCTACACATCTTTCCAAAATCTACTATGGAGCAAACAGAAAGGAATTGCTTAGTCATTTTTCCATCTCTGACACAATTTTTCTCTGTTTTATAGCACCAAAGGTCTTAACATAAAAAGGAGAAAGTTTTCAAAAAAGTATGTAGATATTTTGGAAATCCTTTTTACTTGAACTTCATTCAGCTCAGAAGTATATTTAGAGGAAATATAAATCCTTTCTAACCTCATTCAGTCAGTTGCCTACATTCTAGGTTGTAAGATTTCAAACTGAACTCTATTTATTGAGCTCAGTGAGGCAAATGTCTATTAAAACCTCAGCAAGCAACTTAGAAACTATTAAAAATCCTCCAAAGGGACGTCACTGTTAAAGTCAGTCAATAAATTAACCACTGGGTTAGGCAGGATAGGAACTCATCTGTCTTTCTGAACACTGTTAATGAAGCCTACATTTTTGTATGTTAGTTCTAGAGAAACTGCCTGTGACACATGTTTCTTAGCTACTTTGTTTCATGTCCAGGCATTAAGTGTCTCGTAGTTCATTAGAACATTGATGATGTGTAATTATCTTACCAAGGTTGTCACCAAATGGAAATTTAGAGAACAATTATAATAGTTGGAAATTATCATTAGAGACACATTATCTGGGCATGCTACACGACTGCACTTACACAGATTGAAGAGGCTTAAATGATAAATCCATGCACTGACTACTTGTAGCATGACTTGTTACACATTTCAAGTAGGAATAGTTTAACACCACACACATACATACACACTCTTAGATTAGAAAATTGTTTAAAATGTTTCATAATGTAAAGTAAAAAGCCATTTTTACCAATGATATCTGAGTAACTCCCTTCTTTGATCGTGAATTATTCTAATATCATGTGCCATGTCATAAGGCAAAACAGGCCTTGAAATGGAGACTTGTGTTCAATCAACTGAATAGTTATTGTACTCAGCATCGATATTTCCTTGTGGACTTTCATTATGGAAATCATCAAATTTTCTAGAAAAGTATGTCTCTAGATCTTCTAGTATTGCTAATGTTGTTAAAAGATGAAAGAAATATTCTAAGATTTTTCTTTTTAAATTTACTTAGCCAATATGATGCTTTAATAAATATAATAAGAACGTCATGAGGGCATCAAACGGCATGCCAAAAAATAAACTATACCTTGGGATATAATCCAATGATTCAATGACAATGACACACCTATTTTTTGTCATATTCAAACATTTCTCATTACAGAGAGTTTTGGATAAAATCTCTGCTTTTAGTGGTAACAGTATAACAATTCATAAAATTAGAACACAATAAATAGAGAAATTATAGCAAAGAGATCAAAAACTTTTTGAACACTTTACATTTTTTTCAAAATATGATCCAAACACCATTTTTGGTTTATAAAGCATTTGAAACCACACTGTTTAAAAAATTAACATAATGCAAAACTGCTCACATGCTTTCTGTGGGACAGGCTTGAGGTATGGAGGGAAGAAGGAATATTTTTCCATTATTCGGTGGTCCTATTCCATGGAGACTGTAATCAATTTTAGACTGAAGACTTTTGTTTGATACATATTGACAGATTTTTATGAGAAAATGAAGTTACTAGTTGCCATAAGATTAAAGGCCAAGGAGTCACATGAAACTATGTGCTATAAAAGGGGAAATTGTGTGTTGTTTTTTTTAATAGTTATGTTCTCAGACTCTGGCACAGTATCTGAGACATTGTGAGTATTCAATAAAAGTGGTAGAATAAACCAATAAATCAATAATAGAATATACAAAGATAGTGTCAAAATGGAATTAGACTTGTATTCATTTTAATTGATTAATGAAGAGGGCAAAATTTAATTAAGAATATATGGACGAGCTAAACAGCATAGATATTATGAATACACATGGATATGCTATAAGATAGATAATCCTATAGTTATAGAATTTGGCATATAGGTTTAAAACATGGCACAACAGTTATAATACAACTTTTAAAGGTTATTTAAGTAAATTTTTAAGCTAATCATATATTATGAACATCTAAAACTCATAATAAGGCCCATATCATTGGAATAATTTGAAAATTATTCTGATGATAATGCAGTAAAACTAGGAGTGATTTATAAATTTTTATAAACTACACGGTACTTGGGAATTTAAAATTCTGTTAAATAACTCATCTATAGGACGTATAGTACAAAATTACATATTTATTAGAATATGAAAATAAAAACACCTTATATCAGAATCTGTGAGATATAACTGAAGCAGAAATAATAAAACAATGAATAGCCTTAAAAATAGATTATATATATTTTAATGACAAATAAATTATCCATTGGGAAAAAAAGAGCAAAGTAAACAGAAAGAAAGGGCAGGAATAAAAACAATAAAAATGAAAGAAGAAATCAATAAATAAATGTAAGTAAATAGAATAAATAAGTAAAAAAGCTTGTCTTTTGTGTCAAAAGTACTACAGAGTTAATATAATCAAGAAAAAAAGTGATAGACGCAAAACATCTGAAAGATATATCAGAAAAAAATGACAAAAGAGAAATGGCACTGAGACAAGAGAAATTACAAGGAAAAAATTATACTATTATGCAAATTCATTGTTAACACCTAGATAAAATGAATATTTTCTAGGAAAATATGACTTATCAAATTAATCCTCTGCATATATAAGGATATTAATTTCATAAATTTCACAAGTTTTTCTATTCTAAAGAAATCTCAGTAACACAAAGGGTAGAAAAATCTCAAGAACTGAGCAGGAGGAAGGCAACATGGAGGAGTGAAAGAGTGTGGTGGGATTTGGAGACAGATTAAAATCCTTGGCCATTTTCTAGCAAAACAAAATCTCTAAGATCTTACATTCTTCACCTGCAAAACTGCTGTGACAATGTGTAACACAGATCGGGTGTGAGAATTAAATGATGAATTAAAGCATGTAAACAGTATATTGTAGTGGCCAACACAGTACAGAGCAGCATAACCAACGATCTGAGTAAAAGACTTTAAGATGAATTGCTAAAATGGAAGACAGTTAATATAAGACACACTGTGCCATTAGTAATAGAAATGGTTTATATTTACAGCTCAGGTTTCTGTGATAAATGGATACAGGGTGTGGGAAAAAAGACTACCACAGCTATTTCTCTGATAAAGAGCAATGAAACTCAAAGCAATCATGGCCTGCTAATGTAAGCTATTAGGGGAACAGCAGGGGGCAAGAATTTGTTCACTGTAAGGGAATGTAATATTTATCAGTGCTCATTAGACTGTACGCATGATATGGTTTCACTCTTGCTGAAAATGGTCATTATGCTAAAAATTAAAGTACAAAAAGCAAATATGTTTCGTAGCTAGATTGCCAGATAAATTTGTGTCTGAATAATCTAAGGAGGCCCCTTAGTAAATTAAATAGAGTAGGTGATTTTGGGGATTCTATAAGTGGAATAAGTCATGTCCAAAATAGCTTGTAAAGGAAACCTATGGGAAATGCTGTTTGGCAGGTCCATTTCTCCTCTGTCTCTATATTAACCATCTATAAAATGGATAGGTTGGAGAAGACATTTCAAAAAGCCTTAGGATTCTAGCATTCTCAAGATCTATGAGGCAACTCCTCTTATCCAATATCAACTTCATTATCATTATTGTGATACTTGACTATATGTATCTTACTCTTTTCTCCTTTTCTCATTCTGTTAAAGACACAATCTCCTCTGACTGTTCCTCCAAAATTCTAGGACCACTTCCACTCAGGAATCTGCACTCGCTGTTCCTTCAATCTGGAAGTCTCTTTATCCAGGTAGTTGTATGGTCTATTTCCTTATTTTTCAACTCTGCTCAATGTTTCCTGATATCAGTAGAGGCTTCCTTACCAGTTTTGAAATGAGCGAGGGAGACACATAGTTTCCCATCTCTCTCGCTCATTCTCTCTTTCTCTAAAACATCTTAAGCTGGAAAGCAATTGTTCCAAGAACATACAGTAAATGCAATTCTCACTTCCCCATAGGCTGTGGAAGAACAATACTCCTGCTGAAACTAGAAAAGAATCTAAGAAAAAAAAGTTATATATTTAAAAACATCAGAAATTTGTGAAAGCAAAGACTAGGATAAATAAAAACCTTAAGAAAGGAAACAATTTTCTTCTTGGGAACATTTGCTGTACATGGACAAAGACTTAATGACTTTTTTTGCGGGTGGGGGGAAGGAAACCAACAGTACTTCAGGGGTTACATGGTGATGGAATGAAGTGTTATAAATTCCAATGATCTTAAATGCCCGATTCCTCCAAGGGGCATTTGGTAGGTTAGAGCTGTGCAGGAGTCTGTGGAACTAGGGTATATGTTAACAGCATCTAAAAGGCAGAATAAAACCTTTTGCTTCTTCATAGTGCTCGTAAAATAGATTTGCTAGTGAGAAGGGGTCTATCTCAAGCACGGAGTCTGTCTTTCCTTCAAGATATTTTATTTTGAAGCATCATTGGGAAAGATGGGCTAGTAACTTCTAAAGAAAGAAGACATTTTCCAAAGAATTTCAGAGTTGAAAAGACACATACCATTCAGGCTCTCAAATAAAAGCCCAGGATGCTAATTTCTAAATAAAAGCAAAAGTGAAATAAATTGTGCCTTACTAGAACTGCAGTTTAGCCCCAAACCAGCTTAATTCCTGATTGAACTGAGGTCCTCGGTCTCTCACCTTCTTTACTTAAACAAACAAAACAAAACTCTCTGAAAGTAGATAAGATAACCATAAATCTACACTTTTTCTTTACATAGAAACTTTGGCATATAATTAACAATATTCAAAACAGCAAGAAAAATATGTTTAATAATTGAAAGAAAACTATACACAACAGAATAAGACACACGGGTGGTTCAGATACTGGACTTTTTGTTTTCATTCGCCCCAACATATTTTTTAATTCTACTTACATTCTTGACACATTGGTTATTTAGGAATGTGTTTAATTTCCACATATTTGTTCATTTCCCAAGTTTTCTTCTGTTATTGATTTCTTCAATTCCACTATGGTCAGAGAACATATTTTGTATGATTTCAATTCTTTTTAATTTACTAAAACTTGTTTTATGGCCTACCATATGGTCTATGCTTGAGAATGCCCCACGTGTACTTGAGAAGAATGTGTATTCTACTGTTGGGAAAATATTCTATAAATGTCTGATAGGTCTAGATGGTTTATGGTGTTAAGTTTTTTATATTCTTTCTGTATTTAATTGTTCTACCTATTATTAAATGTGGGGTTTTAAAGTTTCAAATTTACCATTGAATTATCTATTTCATCTTTCAGTCTTTCATATTTCTGCTTTATGTATTTTGGGTATCTGTTGTCAGGTACATATATAACATATCTTCTCAATAAACTGACCCATCATCATAAATATCTTTTCCTCTAGTAACAAATTTTGTCTTAAAATCAATATTGCTTGATAGTATTATAGCCAGTCAAGCCATCTTTTGTTTTCTGTTTGCATGGCATACCCATTACTATCAGCCTATTTGTGTCTTCAAATCTAAAGGTATTTCTTGTAGACAGCATATAGTTAGCACATGTTAGTCTTAATCATTGGGCTAATACCTGCTCTTTCCCCACTTCGACGTTTAAATATGTTAAAAAAAAAAAAAAATGTCTGCCAGGGGAATTAAGAAAACATACTGCAGATAAGCCAGTAGGAAACAGTTATTTAAAGGTCTCTGAGACTGAAAAACACATAGAACTTGGAATATAAGCAACAAGGTACTCTTACTGTGGGTTGTAGTTGGCCTCACAGATTTCCTGTATAGCCTTCTTGTTCGTGGTCTGTTTGTTTTCCAGATTTACTGAGATATAATTTGTAAATAAAATTATAAGATATTTAAAGCATACAATGTGATGATTCTATTTACATATATACTGTGAAAGTATTTCTCTCATTGAGTTAATTAACACATCCATCATCATATATTTATAATTTGGTTTGGTTTGATGAGAAGATGAAGTATTTTTTTTTCATTTTTTTAAGTCATTTATTAAAATTTATTCAATTTATTTTGAGTTTTAATTAATTTAAATTAAACTTAAGTGTTTAATATATAGTGTGATTACTGCCATGTTGATATTTTTTTAAATATATTTCTTACATCTTTTAGTTTCTCTATTTCCCTATTCTTTTGTGTTAAATTTATATTTTGTAGTGTACCGCTTGGTAGGGTCAGATGACATTTGTCTTGTCTGAGTTTTAACTACATCAGAATTGGCTTTTAGTCTCTTAGGATGACTTATTTATTTCCTGTTTGCAATTCCGATTCTCTATTGCATGCTTGACTGTCAAACAACCACTCCAGAGACAGTTACTATGTCGCTGGAAATCATAATGGTAAAATAATTGGTGGTTTAAAATTTAGTCATTTTGTTAGTGGTTTATCTTACTTGCTGCACTTGTGTTAATTTCAATTCTAGTGTCAGATTTTGGGTAACAAACTTCCAGATAAAAATTTAGAAAATTCCATTTTTATCCATAATATCCTGTTCCCAGTATGTCCTCCTCCCGCCCCGCCATGCTCTTATGGTGACACTGAGCCCCCTTCATCTTCACAATTTAGGACTCTGTTTAATTACTAATGTCCAAGACAATACAGGAAATTCAGCTCTTTAGTCTGTAATACTTTCAAGGTTTTTCTTAAATGTGTAGATTGAACAAATGTGTTTTCTCCTTTCCCTTCAAAATGGAACTATAATTACTGTAGAATAATTTTTAAAAATCATGCAGACCAAAGACAATGTGAGAAGAGACAAAATGAGGTGATAGAAGCTAAGCCAATTTTGGAAGATGCAAAATAGATTGATATCTGACTTATTTAGAGTGAAGGAAGCTAAAACTGAACTTGCTTCAAGTGATAGAGAAGGTGGGAAGAGCTAACGAGCAGTGGGCCAAATGTGCCAGAGAACTGCGGCAAGCCTCACAAATTCAAGACACTAGATCTTAAGGCAAACATATGGAGCAGAGATAAAAACAGGATTGATTAGTTGACTACATAAAGGAGTAATCAGACCTTGTTTTAGGTAGAGATGGATTCTGAGAAAAATAGGATGAGGATTCTTATGCGAGTGATTTATTGATGAATGTTCTCAGGAGAAGCAGGACAGAGTAGGGGAGAAAGTTAGGCGAAATGAAGTTTTAGCAGCAATCTAAACTCAGCCTTATCCCAAGGAAAGTTCTAGAGTGTAAGTGTCATCACAGTTTCCTCCCCTTCAGGAAAGGAAGTCAGGTTTTTGCATCCTCATATGAGTCATTTATTGGCTGTAGGTGCTACCACCAAAGTGTGCACAGGGTCTGGGCAAATGTATTTTAATGGAGCTGCATCTATTAAATCTGTTTTATTTTAAAACATATTACAAAATGTATGAGCTCATGTACAGTACATTGATTTATCAATGAATTTTTTGAACAAAGGGTTTGAGAAGATGATGTTAGATTTGCCACTTTAGATTTTTGGCGTAGAGCTAAAACAATACACTCTTAACCTACATCATCTCTCAGACTCTTTTGGCTGTAATTACTGAATTTTTAAGGTATTGCAGACATGTCTGCCTTCTCACACCACCACTGTCGGGAAGATAGGAAAGGAGCCCATGAGCAGAGTAAGAAGAGCCGTTCTGTTAACAGAAGATATGTCCATCTTTTGTTCAAAATGGCTGAAAAACAAACTAGGAGAAAATAATCTGACTATATAACAGAGGGGCAAGAGAAAACATTTATGGAAAGGAATTGCAAAGTAAAGTTCTTAAAAGTTTTAGGAGGAGATAGGGACAGGTACTGGAAGACCATACGACATGTAGCGAGGTTCTACAGGGGTGTTGATGACATTGTCAAAGTGTGAATAATGTAAAGAACATCTACTGTCACTCCATCACTGGGGGCTGTAGAACACAGGCAGCACTGTGCTGGGAACACAGACAGGCAACAAGCCATATGCGGGCCCAGAGACAGGTTCTAGCTCATAGGTTAGTAATATACTCTTGATAAACTAGAGATCTGATCTGACCCCATATCTGTCATGAGTGAGAGCCCATATCAGGATGTTGCAACCATTTCAGTGGCCCAAATCACATGAATCTATAAAAAAATATCTTGCTAGTCAGTAGGAGTGACTCCTTTACCAGGCTGCCCTTCTGGAATTGGGGTCAGCCCTGGGGCCCTGAGTTGACCCCATAGGCTTGAGTCTCATATTTCTTCAGGTATTTGGTCAAACTTGCAGGCATGGGGTTAGGAAAGTGTCCCCAAAGTTCAGTAACAGAGAATATGTCCAAGGTCCAGGATCAGGAATGTCCCCATACCCCACCCTTCTCAGATGGTGCTTCTGGCCCTGGTCAGTCCAAGGCATGAGAGGGAGATTTTGGTGAAGAAGGACTAAAACACAGGGGCTACTTGGTACACTGGCACTCACATCTTTCTTATGTTCAAGGAAAAATAGCACACTATTCCTCTTTGTGGATGCTGGGAAGTCCCATATGAACGATTTTCACTTATCAAAGCTTGTAGGATACCCAACAAAGTACACATGCTCCCCTCACCAGTAAACAAGGCTTATATCTATACATAGAATAAATAATCTATTACTTAGTTCCTCATTGCTAAATATGAATAAACAGGAAAGAATCAAAACTCAAAACCTCTGTTTTGAAAAACATCAGGAAAAAAATAATTCAAAGAAATTTGGAGAAAACAAATAATGAAAGGAAAGCTAATTTTTTAAAAATCACTTCAATTCTCCTAGAGAAACATAAACAAAAATGTTGCATCTGGATAATAACAAAAACCACATATATAAAAAAAATAACATTCTGAGGACAAGGAAGAGCTCATATAAATAAAACTAATAGCATAAATAAAAAATAGAAGGCTTAGAAGAAAAATAGAGGTGATCTCTCAAAAAATATAACTGAAAAATAAAGACAAGAAGACAGAAAATAACCCCTCAAAAAAAAAAAAAAACACTATGAAATAAGATTGGCAAGGAGAGCCAATGTCCAATTAAAAGAAATTCCTATTAAAACTGGAATGAAGTAAATTAAAATAATAATATAAACTGTCAGTACCAAAGGACATAAATTTCTCAATTGAATTGAAAAAGACACGCCAAAGCATATTACCAGGAAATATCAGAAAGGGAACAAAGAAAAATGATTTAAAACTTTCTAGTTTATAAACAAACAAAAAATAACAAATAAAAAAGAACATATTAAAAGAACTGGCTATCAAAGTAGTATCAGAGTTCTACTTCCAGCAGTGTTGGATTGTTCAAGGGCTTATTATGAAACACATCACCTTACTCTAACTATGAAATGATGTTAATTTTCAAAGAGATTATACCTTAATCTATTAGAATTCAGGTGCCTCACATGATTAAAAAAAAGTGTGAGGTACTTAGATAAATATTTTTAAAGGTAAGAAAAAGGTACATTTATACCTCGTTACATTAAAACAGGCGATAGATCTATATAATAAAAGGAAGATGGGTAAATTTAACAATTTTACCAAGGAAAATATATCACGAAGTGCTGATGAGATATCACTCTGACAAGCAAGGAATAGTCTATGAAAACGAACTACTTCCTCCTTGATGTGAAGAAAAACCGGATGAAGGATAAGACAATTAGGAGATCAAGGAATCATGTCTAAGACTTAAGCGGCAAATGGATGATAATTTAGGCAACAGCAAGAAAATTATTTTGGAGAAGTGTTAATTATATTCACACTTTGAAAGCTACATTGTTGAAAGGTGAGGGATCTGGATAAATCCTCAAAAGCCTCAAACAGTCACAGTTTAAACCTTAACTCTCCTCTTACCTCTAGTTTCAGAATTAAAATACTCCATTAGGTATTAACAATCTGGGATTTCTTTTCAGTTCGAAAGTACAAGTTGCCACATTATCAGAAGAAAAAAATCACATGCATACACATACCCACGATCCACACTCCGTTAAGATACTAAATTATTTTATATATGTATAAATTTTTACCAACAAGCTGGGTTTCTGGCTATGCTTACGAAAAACAAAGATCTACCACTGAGAGCCTAAGGCTTAATTTACTCCATTCATCCCTATGACAAAGTGTCCCAGTTAAAAGGGTCAATATTTGGTTGCCTGCTTTCATTTAACATTGCCAACTACTTTAGTTTTATTGGTGTTCTTCCATTCCCCAAAATCTGGAAAGCTTTTTTCTTTTAGAAAACAGGAAGAGACGGAAGGCACAGATGTTGCTTGGACTTGACAAGGTTGGCAGTTAAAACCTACAGGGCAATTTTATATTGGTCTTTAGTGGTCTCCAGGAGCTTTATAGGACCAGGGACCCAGGTGATAAATTAGGGTCTAGGACCTCCTCAACCTCTTGTAAATTGTTGTAGAAATATGTTACTCTGATATTTAAAATCACATTTGTTTAAAATATTAAGCATTTTGGCATAAATGTATGATTCTATAGAGCATGTCACTGAAGAATCAAGTTATGTATTTTTCTCAATTGTTTTAAATTATATTTTAACTGGTATTTGGCTGAATTGCTCTTTTTTAGGGGGAGAAGATAAAGATATCTTATGAATATTGATATGCAAATGTTAATTTAAAATCATGTGAACTACAAGATTGAATTAAAAATAGAAGTGTTTTATTCCAAAATATAATATCATTAATTATATATTTAGCAGTACGGTCCGGTCTGTAAGGCCAACAACCATCAAGGCAGATGTCAAATTCTGGTGTGAGAAATCCAGTTTAGCTATTCAAACCATTTCCTTACCCTAGTAGTCATCAAAAATTATGTTTTAAAGTTATAACATTTAGGGCTGAAAAAGACCTTGTAGATAACCTAATCCAATACCATTATTTTAGAGCATAGGAAACAAGGGCCTTCAATGAGTCAGAGCCTCATCTTCTGCAGAGCCTGTTTTACATGTTAATTTACCAGTGGCTGGTATGGATATTTATAAGATTTCAGATATCTGACTTGACTAATTTTCTATATTTGACTGCCTGTGTGAATTGACTAACTGGTAATCAATATTCAAATGCATTGAGGAAAAAAAAAAACATTTTAATGATTACACTATCCTTAAAAGAGATTTTGCACAAAATGTTCCTTTGAGCTCAAATTATCTTTTTTGGCTCCCAGATTTATGAGTCTCACTAGTAAATGGCACTTCCCACTTTATTTAACCTGTCTCAAAATGGGCCAAAGGTAGGAAAACATTGTATCTGAACAATATGTGCTTCCATAAGCAACAACTAGATGTCTAGGGAAAGTCATGAATAAATAATTACTCTGTAAATCAAACTAATATATAATTTTAAGGGAGAAAAATACATGCTGAGACAATACTTTTCAAGGGAGTTAATAAACAAACAAACAAACAAAAGCAGTTTTTTCCTACTGAACCCAATTTTGTCTCTTGCCCTATTTGCTGGCAACATATTTAGAGTTTATCTTTGTGTGTGTGTGTGTGTGTGTGTGTGTACTGCTTTATTTCCCCTCATCGTTAGCCGTCTTATCCATTCTTCTAACAATAGAAATCTCAAGAGAACATTTTCTCTAATCCTACTCCCAACTGTTAGTTCAGTTTGTTTATCTACTTTCTTGACTCACAGCCCAAACCTTCTGTATCAGTTTTGTTCCCAACAAGGGGAGCAGGAAGAAGACTCGTATGGCATTTTTAGAGCCATTTGTTATTGTGGCAGTGAGGAATCTGTAACACGCTGCACCAGATTGTCAGTTTGTCCTATGATGGAAGAAATGGTAGTTAGACAAAAAGGAAATTAGTGGTTTGTGTTCTAAAAACCCCTGTGCATTTTTCCAACCATGATGGAAATGAAAGTGAAAAGAGCCTAAGAAATGAGATTTAGGACATAAGTGTTATATCGTTCCTCTTGTTATAAATTATAAACTCAAAGAGGACAGGAGAATGAGTTTATAGCTTTGTATCTCTTGGTTTAATGTGTTTGGCTCATGGATACTCCAAAATATAGGTTCACGATGCCCTCTTAAGTATGACATATGACCCCTCTAAGTTCCCCATCTCCAAAGAGAGGAAATAGAGTGAGATTAACATAAAGGAACCTTCCAGGTCTACCATTCTGTGAGATACTCTATTAAATCAATAAAATGGAATAAACGCCATCATTTGTCTTCATTGAAAAGAACACATTTAACATCTTTACTCTTTTTGCTAAAACTGAAATTCTTGGTTTCTAAAAAATTTCTCTATACGATTCATTGCACAGTGAGATTTACTTTCCTTGGTTGTAACTAGTTTTAAAGCATAACTTCCTTTATCTAATGTTTTCTCTTTTTTTATCGTTAATTTTTAAAAAGTGGAAAGTTGAAAATATTTTTTTGACACAGGAATCCACATTTTTAATATAAAATAATTAAATTTCTAGTGTTTTATATTCATTTTGCATATTAATAATCATGAGAAACTTATAATCCTATGTTTCCACATGATATTATATATAAGCATTTTCCATATTTTTTCACAGTTCTCAATGCAATTATTTTAATTATTTTAATTATTTTTCTAACCTCTTTCATACTGTTGGATATATAGATGGTTTACAACTTTTTAATATTAAAAAGATGTTTCCATAATCAAGTTTATGCAACTTTTTACTTATGTAGCATGACTTAGTATTTTAGAGCTAATGACATTTCCATAAGTTTAAAGTAGTTTTATTGTCACCTGCTCTTTTATCTCCTTGGAGCACTGGCTCCCACAATTATGTATTTTCCACAGTACTTCTCTTTGGTGTTACTTGACGTTATGTGTTTAATATCAGTCTTCTATAATAGATTCTAAGCATTATGGAGACAGAAAAGACAATGTTCTTGCTCATCATAGTAACCCAAGTACCTGCAAAAGGAAATGTTTGGTGACTGGTAAGTATTTGATAAATTGTAAATTTTAATTTGAAAAATAAAGTTAATAGAATAAAAGCATGTATACATTGATAAATGACAAAAGAGTTCTACATAATCAAAACTATTTTCTTGAAATATTTTAATTCTAACGGATTTTTTTTTAAGTGGCAGAAAATTAAAATTCAAATAGATTTAATAAAAATAGCTACAGTCTTCATATAAATGGCAATTTGCATTCAAACTAGTAAGTTACTAAAATAGAAACACATTTTGTTGTTGTTGTTTTTGTTTTTCCTTAACTCACAGGAGGTGATTTCTTTCTTCCATAGAACCTTTACCAAATTGCTTTTGGTTTTCTAGTTGGATCCAAGTGCATCTTCGAAGGACCATTTCAACTTTGTTTTAGCATTTTCTCAAGTAGGTTGCATTGAAATCTAATGATTAAGTGTCCACATACTTTCTGCAGAAGCAGATTATAAAGTCAGAAATGAAAAGGAAACATTTTAGAGAAATTCAATTTAAGAAGAATATCACATGAACGTATTTTAGAGAGAATATGAATATTCCTTTTAAATGAACCATCTTTCAAATATGAGGGGTCAAACTAACAACGAAAAATGGAAATTTATTTAAGTTTCTTGATATCATATTCCTGTGATTTTTACATAAAGTTGTACAGAATGTTAGGGTTATCTGTAGGCCACTCTAGGGTATTAGAGAAAGTCCAGGTGAGCTTGTCTGTCCATTCATCCTAGTACCGTTTTTTTTTTTTTTAAATACTGACACTTAAATATAATTTTTTTCTTGACAAAGAGTTTTTGTCACCAACATATTTTTGTCTTTAAAAGATTCCAAGCTAACTAAATATTTGACTAAATATTTAACCTCATTAGTTCCTTCCTAAAATTTTTATAAACTACGTGGCTAGGACTATGATATTTAATGGAAAAATCAGTGAAAGCTTCATATCTGAACATACTCTTAGTGAAAAAATAGAGAATTTCAAAGTAGAGGTGTGTAAGGCCACTCAAGGCAAACAGGTGATTCATGTAAAAAACACAGACAAATTATGAGAAGTTTCCTGCGTCCAGAATCTAGGATGTATGATGTGGCACCAGAAGATCTAAGTTTAAAGAGAAAATTTTGGGCGATATTTTGAAGAAATACAAGTTCTGGAAACACCATGAAAGAAAAAGCAAACAAACAAAGATGCAAAACACTGAACTGGGAAATAGGAGAGTTTTATCTTAAGAGAACCAGATAGAAGTATCAAAACAATACACATGAGAAATAAGAGAGATTTAGATTATGAGAGATACGCAATAGGGTAAGAAATGCAGAATAGATTTATGAGCTATTTCTGAGACAATATGTAGAACTTTGTGACTGACTGCATGTTAGTGACAAAGACTAGATAATCATGATTTTAAATATTCTAACTTGAAAAAGATTCCTGTAGGGACGCAGAGAGGTGATAAAGAGAATAAATTTTAGACAGTCCTTGGTTGGAATAGTGACTCACTTCCACTTGCTAGTGAAGTGTGTTTAGGTAAGCCACTTCACCTTTGTAAGATTCATTTCTTCTTTTGATTATTACAAATGTTTTTGTATTCAAAGAAATGATGTATACAAATGTTTCACACAGAATCTGGCACACTGCAAATGTTCATTAAATTTTTAAATCTTTATTATCACCATTATTGGTTCAGAGGTCAATGTTTAATATGAAGTCATAAGATTCCTCATTCTTTTTGCAAAGGTGCTGAATGTCTCTCTTATAGATAAATTAGATGTATCTTGATGTGTGCATGATATTTCTACTGTTCTTCTGTTGTCCCAACTAATGGGATTGCAATAAATTCAACAAATATTTATTCAGTACTGAATACATGCCTGGTACTCTTCCAGGTGCTCAGGATACCTACAGTAAAAGGGAAGAACTTGGAAAAAAAAAATAGACCAAGGAAATGATTAGAAATTTTTCCAGAGAAGACATACAAATGGCCAACAGGTACATAAAAAGGTGTTCAATATCAGTAATTATTAAGGAACTGCAATTCAAAACCTCTGTGAGATATCACCTCACATCTGTGAAAATCAGTATTAAAAAAACGGTGAGCGAAGAAAGTATTGGCGAGAAAATGAAAAATGGGAACCCTAGTACACTTTTGGTAGGAATGTAAATTGGTGCAGCCACTATGAAAAATAGTATGAAATGGAGGTTCCTCAAACAAATTGAACTACCACTTCAGTGGATCCAGCAATTCTACTTTTGGGTATATATATCCAATAGATACAAAATCACTATGCAAAAGAGATATCTGCATCTCCATGTTCACTAAAGCATTATTTACAATAGCCAAAACAATGAAACAACCTAAGTGTCCATCAGCAAATGAATACATTGGTTTACATATATATAGAATATATATAAATATTATTAGCCATAAAAGAAAAAAATAAACACTGTTCTTCATGACAATGTGAATGAACTTTGAGGGCATTATGCCAAGTGAAGACAGATAAAAAAAAAATACTGTATGATCTCACTGTGCAATATAAAATTATGTGTAATATAAAAAACAATTAAAGAAATAAGCAAAAAGATTGGTGGTTACAAGGGGCCGGGGGTGGAAGGTGAGAGAAAAGGTGATCGACAGGTAAAAAAATATCCAGTTATAAGATTAAAAAGTTCTGGGGTTGTATTATACAGCATGACAAATGCAGTTAATAATGCCTGGTATACTTGAAAATTGCTAAGAAAGAAGATCTGAAAAGGTCCTACCACAAGAAAAAAAATTTTAACTATGTGAAGTCACAAATGTTAACTAAACTTATCATGGTAATCACTTCATAATATATACCTATATCAAGCATTACATTGTAAATCTTAAACTAATACAATGTTATATGTCAACAATATTTCAATAAAGCTGAGAAAAAAAGAAAAAAGGTCAGAACTTGTTCAAGAAAATGTAAACAAACAAACAAAAACACAAAAATCACTTTATTTCAGAATTTGTCTAAGTAACCATTTAACAAAAAAAAACTACTTGAATCATGTAAAACAACTAAAAGACATAAGAAATGAAAGTGGTGCTCTTTCAATACAGTGGCCAGCAATGATCTCTCTGGGAGACTCTGAAGAGGACAGGGATTGATAGTGGGATAAACATGGATCCCATAGGGTGATTCTGAAGTTTATATAAGGCAATATGTTGAGCATGTCAGGAAAAATAGACAATCTGAACTTCTATTTCAGTACAGGGATACGAAGTTTGTATTTTTTCTATTAAAATCATGGTTCTCTTTCTCCTCCAAGCATTGAGCCCTCTATCTTTCTGTATTTCTAAATTTTTAAACAGAACATTCTGAATGAACTGTATGTTTTTTGTCTTATAATATTTTATCTTGTCCTTCTTGCTAGTTGATACGAAGTATCTATGGGATTTTGGCATTTGTCGAATCTACTGATGCTGAATGAGGACCCTGCAAAACACCCTGGGAGCCCAGGAAACGCACTAAAACCCAACAATAATTTGATGAGGGTATAAAAGTCACATAGTGTCAGAGATTTATGATGATAAGATAGGGGACTTCCAAGGGCAAAGTCCCAAGCAAGGAGTGAAAATAGCAGTGGTGAGCTAATGATTCTCCCTCTCTCAATGTTCTTATCCTGCTAGGAAGCCATAGGAACTAGAAGAGTCTGTAATTTGCATACGACTTTTTTAGAATTCACCTCTTGATCCTGAGCAAGAGATGTCCATAGAACAGCCATCAATAATGTCTTCTAAATTTCTCTTTAGATTACCCAGGACCCAAATGAGTATTCGTGAAAGTTGGACTTACATTTATTTACTTGCAAAGAGCATAGTTCAGAGCTTGACCCATAGAGGCTAGTCAATAAACAGATAGTAATTATAATAATCTAAGCGATCTCCGTTTATTTTATTTTGAACACTAAAAAAACATATTTGTATATGTTTATTTTAAGGTAGTTAAAAAGATAAGTATGCTGACTACTGCTTCTCTCAAATTATCACATGATTTTCTATCTCTCATGTGCTCTGTAATCATTAGTTCCCCAAAGTCAAGCAAAACTAATTGTTTCACATAATTCTTAAATCTGACTCTTGTAATATTTTATGAGAACACTTCATTTGTTTCTGACATTTTTTAAGAACTGAAACTACTTAATTCACACAGTACTGAATTTAGCCCTTCTTTTATAAGTTTCGGTGTACAATAAATAGCAAAAGAATGAGATGGTCATTGGCCTGAAATGACTGATTTTTACTCAACAAGGCAGAAAGGACTAGAACACCTGGGCAACTTGATATGAAGTGTGTGATCCACAGGTCGACAGACTGCAATCACCCAAACTCATTTGTTTAGGCCTGATTAAGTCTAGTGTGGAGAGTATGAAAATAAATTCAAAAGAATCAAATAAGGGAAACATCAGGAAAACCAAGCCTCATACACTTTCATTCATTCCGACAATAGGAAGCTGTTGCCCTGTGCTGTCAAGTTCATGAACTTGCTAACAGCTTTTTCTAGGAACAGTGCGTTTTCTACATTTGATCTAAAAGAGACACATCTGAGTGTTCACCAGTGTCCACCTGCATCCTGAATTGTGGCAGCATGGAACTCTCTCCACTGTCTGACATTTTAAAATTGGCTTTGGATACAATGCTTTGTGTGAGGTAAACCTACTGCACTCTCAACACTTCCTTGAAAAGGTTGACAAGAAAACCCAAATGAGACCATGTTTCACTGTCTGGTTGTCATTGTATGGTAGAGTACATGTTGAGTTTGGGGGAAGTGGGGTCAGGAAAAAAATAATAAAGTATATCATTAAAGCGCTGAAGGCAGTTTAAACAAGGTAACTTTTATCGATAATAAGAAATATCTGATATTTTAATTAAGTATTATTTCTGCTTTAAATGTGGAAGTGTTTGGTTTATGTGCTTTTACTAATCATTTTTGTTCCGTGGGTCTTTTAGACATTTTGGGAAAAAGTGGGCTCAAGTAGATGGAGAGTCTATGTTGCCCCCTAGTGGAAAACAACATTATAGCCACTCTTTTATGTTGGAGTTGGATTTCCAGCACACTCTTTGCTGTTCCAGTCTTTGGATCTTGAATTTTCTCTGGCTCGCACTTCGTACAAGGAGAACTTCTACCTTATGTCACTTTCCAAAAGTACTAGTTATATACATTGAACAATTTTCTTACTCTATCCTAACTAGTTTCTTCATCCATAAAATGGGAATATTAATTCCACCTACTTCAAGTGGAAGAAATTGCCTTCGATCATGCAGGTGAAATCTACTGTACATTTCCTATCAATAGTAACCACTTGGTAAAAAGCTACCTCTGATGGTAAGTAATTGTAATATTCTTAGGAAACTTCTTTGTGTGAGATAAGAACTATATTTGGTTTCCTATGGAGTCTGTTTTTCATTCTGATATATAAAGCTCTAGTCGTATATCTGCGTGTTTGAAACCGATGAGATCCATACCTGTGTAAACTGTCATTTCCCTGCTTCCACACAGCTGACTCACAACTGAACTCTACACGTGCTCCCAAAATTACTCTCTTCAGAATGAACTGGTAGGCCATGAAATGTGCATACTGTGGATCACAACCAAACATATGATTCGATTCTCTTATTTAGAAACTGTCACTTTTGAAAGGCCATAAAAAGTGACAGAAGTAATATGGAGGCAAGTCTTATTTCACATTGCACTGGCAGATATAAAATATCTATTCCAATAATTAATTCCTCAGCTGCTCTGCCACCTACTCTCCAATAGATAATTCTATTAAATATGTGCTGAGCGCATATGCTAGAGGCTCTTTGCTTCAATTTACACACATTGGTTCCTGACTCCTTTTATGAAATTTTAAACGGCAAAAAGAGATAAACACTCTGATTACGTGTTTATCTGATAAACGAATGCTGTGACAAATTCTTACAGTTAAAAAAGGTTATTTACTTAAGTGAGGTTCTTGTATATGTGTGTGAACTGAAAGGTCAGATTTTTTTTTTTCTTCCATGGCTGTGAAATCGCTTCTGTGTTTTAGCAAATCTTCTAAGACGGCTCTCCTTGCAGTGTTGACAAGGACAGGAGAAGAATGTGGCCTGAGGAAATCAAATGAGCAGCATAAAATCCTGGCTGGAATTGCAGGCAGCCCACAGTTTGTGGTTTTTGAAAGTCTGTCAAAAAAGTTGCGTAATATGAAAGTGGAGACAGGACTTCTGAACAAAAATCAATAGCTGGATCTTTTGAACTGCCCATGTACAAAGTTCTAATGAAAATGTCCTTGAGGGGAGTTTTAATAGTGGACTTTGAGATCAGCTTCACCACTGGTCTGATACCACCACAGAGCATTTGAAGTTTTTCAAAGAATCCAAGCCCTAAAAAGTTTGGCCCGAACACTGAGGATGTAAATGCCTCTGAGGGGTCTGAGAAATAGCAACCCGCCGCTGAAGAATATACGATGTCTGTGTTTCCTGAACCATGTCAAATTCTAGCCATGGGATACAATTTACTTCAAGGAGGTTGATAGCTCTCTAAAAAGAGGCACGCCACGTTCAAACTAATAATTGATCAGGCAGCAGTACCATGTAGTAAGGGCATAGGGATGACTAAAATTGCATTACTCAGGACAGCTGATTAGAAGCTATATTTTCTAAATAGGTTTGACTTAATCTTCTCACCAGATGGGTGCCCATATTACATATTCATTGATAATGTTTTTCTCTTTATTCTTTTCTTTTGTTGTTTTGTTTTGTTCATCTGGATTCAAGCTAGAAAATTATTCATGACTCTAAAACTCACCATGGTAGCGCCAATGTGCAAATCAGAGGTTTATATTTTAGGTCATTTACTGCCAATTCTTTTGTTTTCTCATCTCCAGGTGTTAAACACACACACACACACACACACACACACACACACACAGAAAATATCCATTACTTGTGGATGAAAATGTCTTACTCAGTAGATTAGGAAAAATCAAATGAATGAGCAAAGTATAAACGCACTAACATTTACAAAATCTGGCTTTCACATTTGGAAATGTTTGTTCTTAATTAAGCTGCTTTTAGAATATGTATACTTAAGCCATCTTTGAAAATACTTACTCACCCACCAAAGGTAAACAAAAACATTTTTGGAGAGGCAGTGATAAAGAAAATTAATTTTTGTTGTTGTTTCCCCACTCTGTCAAATCCCCCTGCCCCACACATAGCAGTAGCAGCTTAAAAATAAAATCATCAATATTTAGATCATTTCACAATGCATACACACACCAAAACATCAAGTTGTGTACCTTAAGTACTTACAATTTCTATTCATCTATTATATTCCAATAAAGCTGAAGAATTACCAAAAAAAAAAAAAGCATAAATCAACCCTTCAAGTCTTTTTCCTTGGCATCTAATAACCTTCAAAAAATTGTTTCAAAGCCATGCTACAACTTTATCTACAAGTAAAGGTACAGTATACACTTAAAAGCACAGACTGTGTAGACAGACTAGGTTGGAATGACTGCTTTACCAGTAATTGCTTTGTGATACTAGGAAATTTACTTTACTTTTCTGTTTCATTTTTCCAGCTATAAAATGGAGTTAGCTAAAGTACCTACTGTACTGTCTGAAGAGTTTACAAATGTAAAGTGTTTAGATCAGTGCCTGACACATAATAAGGGCTCACCAAAACATAGTTTTATTAATTGTTAACTATCTCTGTTTCAAATAGGTTATTCAATATTCTGAAATGTTCCTTATACTTTTCAAACATTCATTTCCTTATTAATACTTTCAAAAGCTATTTACTGAGCACCTAATTTGTGCAATGTGCATAGTACAAGTTTAGTGGTATAAACAAACAAAAAATAATTCTGTGTTTATGTAAATGAAAGTGTAAATAATTCTGTCTTTATGTAAATGATTTATAGTCTAAATGAAAAACAAGCAATAATAAGTAATATCAATAGATGTCCACATGCTCATAGTATGTCTCTTCTCTCCTTCACCTGGAATACTTACTTTGTCCTTCTCTACTTATTGATTTCTAACCCATTTTTCAATGCCTAGCTCCAATTAAGGGGGTTTACTTCCTTGGAAGAGGGTGCCCAAGTCAAAACAATTTATTTATAGTGCTCAGTACTATTCTACTAAATTATGTTCTATTATAGTATGGAGTTATTAATTTATACATTGCTTATATCTTCTTTTAAAATGTAAATCACAACATTCTTGAGCAAGGGACCAAGATAATCTTTTGTGCCTTTCTTCAAATGTCTATCAATGTCCTGAATAGGAACTGTGGAAAGCATGCTAATTAACTCGTGATTCATCTCTCAATCTGTTGCCTCAAAGACTGTATCCTCATGGTCTTTTACAGATATTTTCTAGCCTGTTTTGTAGAGATGGACAAATAGTCCTATTCATCAAAGAAAGAATGATAGTGGCCAAATCTATTTCATTGGCAAAAGAGGACTTCAAAAAGAACCAGAGAACACTGAAGACTAAATCTCTCATCTCTCCAGTGTGAAGAAATAAAAAACAAAAGGTCCTTATATAAGACAGAAAGGAATGTGTCTAGTTTAGAGCTTACCAGATTGCAAAGACCTAGAATAAAAGGCATCATTAACTTCAGATCTTGTGCAAGCAAAGGGATTTCTCAGAACATCTGCAATGTCTGCTGTAGAAGCAGAATTCTATTCTTCCACACCAGCTATTACACATACTTATTAGATCTGGCTTCATCCCACTTGCTGGTCACACGTACGGCATTAGTCCTAGAATTCCTCTCATCCATCTCATTATTTCTTCATCTAAGTCTCCCACTGTTAGAGCCTTGAATTTTCCTTGAACCATCTCGGTTTCATCCCAGCTGGGAATCCCTGAAGATTCATATTCCTTATGTATTTAACTATTTATTGGGGGCTTACTTCAGCTAGGCATTATTCTAGAAAACCAGGATATATCAAAAACCAAAGAAGCAATGTTCCTACCCACAAGAAACTTACACTCGAGAAGAGAAAGGGGTTTATAAGAGCTATGGAGAAAAAGAGACAGGATGGGGGGCTGTAGAATGTTAATTTGATGATAGTGGGATAGAGAAAGTGATTATTATTTTATATGGATTAGTCAAGGAAGGCCTCTCTTTATGCATTAGTTAAGAATCCAGGATCTAGAATGACATTTTCTGGATATAAATCTCAGAGCCATCATTAACTAGTCTTATGATATTTGAAAAAGAATTAATGTTTAATCTTTCACTTATAAAATGTGAATGCAAAATAACATAAACTGCATAAACTTACTATAAGGATCAAATGAGATAATATATGTCCACCACTTAGAAAAACTGGCCTAATGAATGTTAAGTATTCCACAAATACTCACCAATATTGTTATTGTTATTACATCAAATCTAATTGCCAACCCATCTAAAATCTAAAAGAACAAAAATTGCCCCTTTGTAACAGTTTGGGCGTGTTTGGATAAATAGTGACTTGAGGCAATTTGACTGAGCATCTTATGACCTATTAATCTCTAGTTTCCTTTTTCATGAAGCATATGATGCAGTAAAAAATAATCTTAATGTTTAAGGGAGTACAGCCATACAGGCTAAGACATAATACAGAGCATGATTTTATTCCCATGGAAAAGAACTGGGGAAACTAGATGCAAGAGAAAAAAAATATGTCATCACGTTAGAAACACTTCAGTTTTTAAGTATCATACTTGAATTTGGATTTCACCATAAATGCTTTAAAAAGTTACAAAAAAAAAAAGGTGTCTTTCCTTTCAATATTATATTATGAATAATACAATACTATCAGCTATTCACAAATTTGCCCTCAAATTAATAGGCATTCTCAGTGCCCTCCTGTGATTTATTCCCCCCATTCCACCAACTGATTCTGAGAACAGCCCAAATCAAGATTTTTAACTTCAGTTGTTTGACAATGTTACCTTTCCTTTTCCCCATGTCTTCCATAAATAAAGAGGGACTGCCTCCCTCTTCTATAAAGCGTCTTAGTCAATTCAATATCAAGAGTGAGAGAAAGAAGTCAAGGACTTAATCATCACCTGCCTCTTGGTTAAATGTATAAAGCCTACTTTTTCCTAGTTAATATGACTTAGCTCTAGTTGAATCAGTACTTAAATACCACAACTGGATAGAAGACTTTGGAGAGTTTTCTCTACCCCCACTATTAAAACGTTTGTTTCAACTAGTCGAGGCATAAAGCACATCATGGTTTTCTACCATTGCAACAGATGTATAAGGCAGATATATAAGTGATTTAAGGACAGTTTGAAAAGAAACAAGATTTTTGTCATTATTCTTATTCCACTAATCTGTTCTAAAAAACAAATGCAAATCCACAAGGGGATGCTTAATGTAAAACAATGAAAAATGAATGAAATGAATTTTTCATTATGTTTTTCAAGCTAGCATAATATAACAAAGAAGCAAGTTTTCTGCTCTACTAAAAACAAATCAAAAGACCACCAGAAAATTAAAAAACATAAGAATGCTAGAATTATAAAAGAAAAAGTACAATTTAGAGTCAAATAATATGCCAATTACCTTCTTCGACTGAAGTAAACAAATGTATTCTAGAAGGGCTAAATGTATTTTTTAGTATAAAAGAATTAGCGAACTCTATACATGTAGGACATTTGAGTGCTGGCGTGATTTAATACAGAAACATAAGTAATAGTTATTTCACTCAGTCAGAAACTATTATGTAACACTGTTCTGGATCAATTAACACTAGCAAGACATGATGATCTATACCACATTTCCTCTGTCAATATGTGGAAATGACTTTCATTATTGTTAAATTACAATCTAGATAACATTTATTGAGGCCAACAACAGATTACATAAAACCTTATCGAGAGTGACTATTTTCTTCTATATCTAACAAGTTTTTAAAGAACGCCTTGCCAAAATTTCTCCTTACAGCAAAAACCCCTCAAATCTGCTTCCATGGAAATCCTGATGTGGTCAGTAATCCACTGAAGATCAAAGCAATGGAATCCTACAAAGAAGCTGATCCCTACAAGCTTGGACAGGGTGGAAGTATCTGTGACCTCTGAGGCTGAACAGAGCCTCTGAGACCAATAGCTTTAGACTTTGAAGTTGCATGGCTTGTAGAAGTAAAAAATCAGCTTACTGTAGAAGGGTTGAAGGCAAAGCAGGAAAGAGAATGATAAATATATCTTTATAACTTTGAATTGGTGAGCTTTGCTAGTGAGACAGAAACTCTCTAATTTGAGGAAAATTAACTCAGTCATTTTCCATTAGTTCCTGTTTAGCACCAGGTGTGAGCACCCTGTCTTCTTGCATCCTATCCGACCACAATGAAACATGGAGATTGGTTGAGCGATGTCTTAGGGAGCCATAAGTGAGCCACCAAAATTAATAATTTCAGAATTAGTTTGCAACATAAAACAATGTTGTCTATTGAATCCAAATTGTTGATTATTAGCAACTGGATACAATTGAGCCAAAATAAAGAAAGATGAGAATAAAGGATAGAGAACCAGAAATAATATTTTTTCTAGGACCGTATCATAGGATACTCTGCTAAATTAGTATTGTGCAGGAGCCAGTGGAGTGAAACACTACAACTTTCTAGATATCCATTACACATTATTTCCAGTAGAACAGTAAATCTTATTAAAAAGAATGAACATATCTACAAGAAATGATATAAAAATATATCTAATATACATTAAGTAAAGCAAATAAGCACATTGCTAAATTTGGTCTCATTTTTATAAAAATCTGTTTCTTAGTGAACATATAAGTCAAAAATCTAGCAAAACATGCATGGGGACTGTTAGCAGTAATTAACAATTGTCTATGGGAGTAAGATTCTGGAGGCCTTTAAATTTCTATGTATTCTATTTCTGAAATGTCTAAATTTATTTTGTAACATGAGTATGTTATTTTGGTAATCAGAAAAAAATAGTGATACTTTAATAAAAGTAGCATTTATAATAAATCACTGACTTGCCAACAACTCTAATCTTTTAGAACATAGAGAAAATGACAATAATTTCTATTCTGAGCAGTGCAGAACTTGCTAAGAAGGTATGTATAAGGGAAAAGTCTTTATCTTTCATTCCCTTTCTTCCTTATCTTCTATGTTTTTCTTAATTACTCAGAGGATCTTTTCCATACTTTGTTATGCATGGGGATTAACTTTAATTCCTAGACTATCAATGAGAAAACAATGTGTCCCAGAATTATTGAATGATATGTCCCTAAACCATAGAGCTAACAGGGAAGCCACCAAGAATTTGTTTCAGGTCTTAAACTCCATATGAATAAGTTTTTTTCTTTAGTGTCCTCTACCAAATAAACACGTTACCTTAATATTATAATATTCAAGTAAGGAAATCTGAGGCATAGTCAAATATATTTAACTCTGAATTTGTAAAATCACAGAAAAAAAAATTGACATAACCCATTTTCGTTTTCAAATGGAGAAGTAACGGCTAGAGTTTTGAGAGACATACAAATTAACATGTGAAAGAACAATTAGGAAAGTTCCTGATGAAGAAGAAATCAGGAGTTTATTGAAAAAGAACTCCATGACAGGATACAAAAGAATCAGACCTTTCAGGGATGAAGAGAAATGGTTGACTGGATTGTAAAAATGGTAATGGGAAAACAAAAGCTTACAATGAATTAAGCTGGTGAATAATGCTAAAAGTAGCAATCAGCAATTCTGTAATATTTAAAATAGGAACAACAACCAAGCAAAGAAGTGATGCTTGATGAAGTGCAAATGGTATAATACAATCGAATATTATTTTTGTTCAATATTATTTGTCAAGAAAATGATCTTCAGACTATAAAATGTAGAGCAATAATCGAAGCCCAATTAAATGAATAAAGTATTTTTAAAAGCCTATCCAAATGAGTTCTGATACAGAGAATTACATCCTAGGATCTTGAAACAACTTACAAATGTGACTGTTGGTAGATATGTAGTTAAAACATATTATATGAGGATTCTTTCTAAAACATGAAAAAGGTGGGATTAAATAAACTGTGGACCAGAGAGCTTAAAATCAACTCTGTCAAAATTTCAAAAAGTATGATGTATAAGTATTTAGAAAAGTAAGAAATAGTATCCAATACCAAAATGCTTGTATCATGAGTAGCTTTCTATGTGTTTTTGGTAATGGAGCTAGATGAATAGAAAATTATGTAAACACAATATACCTGGAATTGTGGAGGCACTTAACAACACGTTTCATTATATTTTTATAGGAAATGATGAAGAGGCATGCTTTGATAGAGATATAATTTGGTAGATTAAAAATTGGTATGAAGACCCTATCTTGAGAAGTCCTGATTAGAGGATAGGTTAGAATGTGGAGAAATCTCTAGTGGTGTGACGTGTAGCTCCACTTCTAAGTTTGTATGAACTTACATGCCATTCAATATTTTCTGGATGAGCTGCATGAGGACATTAATCCAATGCTGATTATGATAAATTTGCATATGACCCTAATTTGGAATATTTGACCCACAAAGAGCTAAAATAGCGAGAATGATAGACCAAACCTAATGATGATACTTCACTGGTAAATGTAATTCCTGCACTTTGATCTATCTAATAGGCAACTGTAAAAGTAGAGAATAGAGGAGGCTTGGGTTAATTTCAGTACGTGCATGCGCACGTGCATGCACACGCGTGCACACACACACACACACTAGTAGGGAGCATCTCTCTTTCTCTTTCTTTTTTGCCTGCCCCAAATACCATTTACTCTTCATGTAACAACATCGTGGTTTCCATCAGGCAACTCATTTGCTCAACTCACAGGCCAACATCTGACTCTTGTGTGACACCATTTTCCAACTGCAGGGTGTGGGGATATGATTAGCCAGTGAGAAATGTGCATCCCTGTAACCTCAGAGATTGGTTCAGATGTAGGAATGTAACACAACATGGATGAATCGAAGCATCTCTAAGGCTTTTGCTTGAACTACTGAGAAGACTGTCTTTTCCTGAGATGCTCAGTTCTAGGACTATAAGCCTAGAGTTTCTGGTAGCTGTCTTAGCAACCTATGGAAAAAATTTTTCTAAGAATCAAGAAATGCAGAGAAAAGCCTAACTGATAATTGGAAAAACATGGATTCTTTTTTTTTTTTTTGATCATAGTAAATACTTTAACATTTTATTTTTTTATTTTCCCCCCTTTCTCCCTCTGGTAACCACTCATTCATTGTCCATGGCCATTGTTTGTCCTGTTCATTTGTTGCTTTTAGATTATATCCCACATATAAGTGATATCATGTGACTTTTCAACTTTCTCTGTCTGGCTTATTTCTCTTAGTATGATTATTTCAAGCTCTATCCATGTTGTTGCAAATGGCAGTATTTCATCTTTTCTAACGGCTGAGTGATATTCCATTATATATATGTACCACAGCTTCTTTAGCCAATCATCTATTGTAGGACATTTCAGTTGCTTCCATGTCTTGGCCACTGTGAACTGTCCTGGATGATGTTCATAATGCTGCTATGAACATCGGTGTGCAAATATCTTTTTGGATATGAGGAAAAATATGGATTCTTGATGGCACTGTTGGAAACCAGGATCTAGACATATCTAAAGTCATTCTTGGAGCATTATTTATAATTCCGAGTTATGTGTTCTAAATGCAAGTATAAAAACCTGAAGAATATTATATAAATTAAGTGGTACTACGATTGGTTTAACTAGCTAAATACTAAAATTTGCTTCCAAACCTTAAATATAGTTTCAAAAATTGTTAAAATGTATCATTACAAAATGTTCACTCAAACTCAGCTTCTATATTTCTAAATGGGAACTGTATTTGCTCTTGCATAAAATTCTGATGAGACTCTTAGTTCATTATTTTAAAAGATGCAATTCTCTCATTAAATAAGCTACTATTGTGTGACAGCTATGTGTCAAGAATACCTTAATTCCATTAATGTGTAATTGAGAAATTATTGTAAGTGATAAAAATATTAAACATATTGTCAAACTAAATTCAAGTTATGTTAAAGGGAAATTTCAGTAAGATTATTATACACATATTTCAAACTCAACTACTTATAAAAAATAGACAAAATGAAAGGGCAATAAAGTAACTTGAAACAATATGTGCAATAAACAAAGTGTTATATGACTCATAAAGAATGCTTTCAAATCAAAAGAAAAAGGTAAGCCAAAAAAAGAGAAAAAAATCCCCCAATTAAAATGGAAATGGATCAGGCATGAAAATTAGCTACAGAAGAAATACAGTTATCCACTCAACTTATTAAAAAGTTAAACTACTTGAAAAATTATTCAAATTAAAATAATGAGATTACTTTGTTCATTTGGCAAAGATTGTTAAATGTTATTATTTTGTTCCTATCAGTTGATGAGAGTATAAAATTGGTAGAATAGTTTTTAAAAGAAAGAAGATAAATTTATTGAAAGCTCAAAATATGATTTTTTTTATTCAGTTCTAACACTAATCAGATTTAATCCTGAAGAAAATCAGCAATATAGGAGAATGTTTGTTGCAGCTTTACACAGCTGAAAATGCAGAGCAAACTATCCAGAGAAATAAATGCTTTTAATTAAGTGTTTTTATTTATACAATTAGATGCTATAAACCACATTGCATTGTTAAATTAATATATAATGATTCCAAATTTTGTTAAAATTTCTAATTTTTAAACATTTTAAATAGCTGTAAATAAATATACCAGAGCATATTTTTTGTTTGAGTATGTGATATTCTTTTATAAATATTATACATTATGCCCAAATCCTAAGCATAGAGTTTGATGAACTTCTTGAAAGCAACTGTGCCTCTTCTAGTATTTACATCGGAAAAAAAGGTAGTTACTATCCTGACTTCTTACACCATAAATTAGTTTTGCTTGTTTTTAAATTTTATATAAATGGAATAGTACGATGTGTACTCTTGTCTGACGTCTTCGGCTCAATATCATGCTCTCAAAATGTATCCATATTGTTGTGTGAAATAGTAATTCATTCATTTCCACTTCTTTATTGTATTTCATTCTATAAATACACCGTGATATATTTATATCAATTCTACTGTTGACAGGATGTTTTTCCTCCACATTCTTGTCAACGTTTGACATTATTCTTTGTCTTTTTTAATTTATTTCAACCATTCCAATAGGCATGCAGTAGTATTTTTTGTAATTCTAATTAGCATATTTGTGACAATTAGTGAAATCTATTACACGTGATTTTAATTTTCTTCTTTATATTATTTTGCATTTTAAATACCTCTATGAACAAGCATAAATCCAACCATTACAAATAAAAATTCTAAAGAAACGTGCATGTATTGTTACCATATAATTTTTCTAAAATCAATTATTGCTTGTATGTTTTATTTCAGAAATAAAGTTGTAACTTCAAAAATAAGGATAACAATCATTATATCCCATATAGCTTAATGCAGAATATTTGCAATTTGAAAATTCCAGTTAAAATGTATTTTGCTTAAATTTTTTACTCATTATGTGAAGGCTTAGGCTTAATACCATTTATTTCTTATGCAAGGAAGGAAAAAAAGAAAGAAAGGAGAAAGAGACAAAGGAAAGAAGGAAGGAAGGAAAGAAAAATGAAAAGAAAGAAGATTAAACTTGTTTTCCTCTAATTCAATTTGAACTGTCTCTTGCTGTAATAAACATTTATTCCCAATGCATATATTTTAGTTTCTGCATGTTTACTCTGTTCATGTATGCCCATTTGAATGAAAAAAAAGTTTTAAATGAATCAATATTACAAGCTTTTACAAAATAGTTATGCAATTTATTTATATGCTCATCAATGATATCAAGTACTTAAAACTTATTTAGCATATCATATAATCAAATGAATTTAAACTAAATATTTGCCTGGCAGACCCCTCTGTAATGCCTAGTCCAGTCACACTAGTTCTACATGATCTGAGTTTCCAGCACTTTTCACTCATAAAGACCTCTGCTTGGGTAAATCATTCCTGGAATTATGGCAGAGCGCTGTCTCTTCTATCTTCCTAAATCATGGACATATTCGACTAGCAAACTGCCATTGTCCTATACCTTCTCTCAGTGCAGAATGCTGGTTGCAGTGAAATATCAAGTTTTCATACGTCAGGAGGAAGGAGAAGGAAAAATTAGGGAGATGCATTTACTTTCTTCATTGATATTTAACTATAAAACATTCACATAGAAAGGAGAAAATCATTTAGTGTAGAAAAGCTGTCCCTGAGAAATATAGTGAAAGAAGCTTTACTCGCTGCAAAGGACATACCAAAATGTCAGCAAGTATAAACAAATATTCACGAAGCTCAAATTAGTAGGTCGGCCAGCTCTTCAGAATTGCCTTTACATTTCTTATCCCTAAAAGACGATTGAGATATTTTCTCTTATCTTTTAGAATGGCACTTCAGAGACATCAGAAAAGATTTTTTTTGTTGGGGGGGCGGTGTAGGTGCATGCAGGAGAGGAAGTTCTCGCTTAAAGAAGAAAAGCATCATTGTGTATAGAAGGATGTCTGATACTTAAATGAAGCAAATGAGAAAACTATGAACCATTTCTATTATAAATAAATCATAAGAACCTTTTAGAAACTGAATCTGATTTAAAAAGGTAAACGTGTTGTCACAGGCATTCCGAATGACATTATTAAATCTCGTAAACTAAAGATTAACTTTTCTTAGTATAAATTTGCTTGCATTTGAACAGCAAAGATTCTAAATAATCTCTCAAATGACTGGGTAGAAGTTGGCAGCTTGTATAAGCCTTTTACTCTTTCTTAATGTAAAAGTAAACTGAACTAGCCGTTATGTCTAAGAAAAGGGTAATCAAAAAAAATATCATTAAAGTGCATTTGAGATTAGCTGTTACGTGAACGAGCTCATCTGATACCTTACACAAGTCACTGGATTTTGTTTTCCAGTGTATGCCAATTGACTCAACGGTCAGAGCAGACTGAATTGTGTTTTCGTATGACTCTTCAACAGGCAGCCAAATAAATAGCTTTTCCCCCGCTGCATGGTTTGCTGTTTGCTTAAGCAAAAATCCAATTTCTGGAGAGGACTCCACAAGGGCTAAATTCCCTGCCATTTACAAGTGTCCCATTAGAGTAGCTTTCTATATGGAAATAACATTCCAAGACAAGGAGAGAAACGTTAGGTCTGAGGTCTGCTGTTCCTGATGTGTTTTATTATTTCTTTTTCATTTGAAGAGTAGAGCTGTTCTCCCAGGAGAAAGGAGGAGAGAAAGAGAGTCTTGTTTGAATATAAATGTCTCAAGAAACTGGAGTTTCTTTTAAAAGTGAAATCTCTCCTTTTTTTGGTATGCATCAAGGACAAGGGTAGAACTGACAGCTTCACATTCAGGCTGTCTCTCATTAAAAGATTTTTTAAATTAAGAATTCAAAAAAAAAAAAAACCCTCCAAGTGGAGTAGCATATATTAGAGATGGTGAGGCTTCGGTTTGATTACTGTTTTCCTTTAGTACATCTGGAAGAAGGCTTGATTTGAAAACAGGCACGATTAGAATGAGACGACCTGTGTGTCTGGCTTATCAGATGCCAATAAAGGCCATGGTAGTTTTGCAATAGCTTTTCTCTAGTTGGTGAGAAAAATAAATGTTAACAAAGGTTTATAAATTTTCAAGCATCTTTTAACTAATAAAGCTAGTGCTGCTGATGTTAATAAAATGCTAATTAATTTTTAAAAATCAATAATTGGGATATAAGATTTCTGTAATGGATTTGAAAGTCTAATCTAATATACACCTGTTTTTTAAACAATAGGTTTATAATTCTTGCAAATGAACAGTCACACACCTTCATATTAGCAGCTTTTATTTAAATTTTCAATTTAAAGAAATGAACACAGATTTAGTAATATAATGTAGTTATTCCAAAAAAAAATTACCTAAAAAAAAAAAAACAAAGTAATGAAAAATGTTCTAGGAAATGTAATTGTATTGCAAGGCTAGGTTGTTTAAATTAGATAAACGGCTATTGCATTAATTGTTACACATACTGTAGAAACTAAAACATTAAACCAGTGTTTTCATGAAAGCTTCACTAAAAGAAAAGTTTAAAGTACAGCATAAAGACAATGTGATTCTGTTTATCACATTTCCTTTTTACACAGCTCAAGGGTGGTTGAGTTTATTTATTCATGATCATTAGGGTTCTACTTTAATACTACTAAATGCCATTAAAGAAAATGATAAGTCAAGTAAAGCCCCAGTACTACACAATATTTTGGAGATAAAGAGTCTGGAAGTTTTTATTGTTGTTGTTTTCCTAAATCCTGTTAATCTGGCTTCACTTTAAAAAGCAACATTATAGTAAAATATAACTTTAACTGGGAGCCTTTACTTAGTGTACAGAGAGTATTCTACTTCTTTGAGTATTATGATTCCCACTTGGAAGAAAATGAAAAAGACACAATTCAAGACAACTAAAAGAATTCTTCTCATAGATGGGTCTAGTGCTTTGACTTTGTCCAAATACTTACACAAATCTAATTAAAGCAAGACTAACTGAAAGAACATGGAACAGAGGAGAAAACAGTAGACAAAGGTCAAGCGACATGATACTGAGTCTTTCCCCCGACCCCTTTACCTTTTAGTTTTGTTATTTGTAAAACCAAAGAATGGTGTCTGTTTCTTTTTAAAGTTAATTTGACCTTCCAACTTGGTGATCTTATATGATTTACATTGCTTTATATAAATTTCTTTTCTCATGTATTAAACTGTCCAGAATTTTATCACTTTTTTTCTGATTTACGCATGACATATAAGCAAGTCTGGCTTTGTCTTTAGTATCTCTTTCATCAAGATGTTGGTGTTTAGAAGACAGGAATTTGGCCAAGATAGGTTTGCTTTCACATTCCATCACGTGGTTGTTCGAGGTTAGAAATGGAACTCCATTTCGGGGATTTGCATTTTCTGGATGGTATAACAATTTTTCACAACAGCCAAACGCTTACTTGAATTTCCTTCACTTGCTGATGTATAGTTATAGTTTAGATGATGTACACATCATACACAGAATTATTCCACACTCTTAAATTATCAGTCGAGCTGAGGGAACTGTGTCAGCCAGAGGCCAAGATAATATTTTCAGGTACTAAATGTGTTTATTTAAAAAAAAAGGATAAAACACTTCATTCAAATTAGATTTAAAAAATGTTATTCAGAATTATTTGCAGGTGTCAGGAAAAGAAAAAAGTAAGTACCCTACACAATCATATTCTTTCCTGTCACTAGACTTAGATTTCATTTTTGAGAAGTATCTCTCATCATTGGACAACTACTGAGCTAGAAGTCTGTTGCTTTTTAATGGCATTTTAAGATGAAGCCATCAAGGTACATTTGGTTCTGGCCACTTAATGTTAAAAAGGGAAAAGAAAAATAACACTTATTTTGTTTCTTGATTCAAAATTTAAATTTAGTTAGGGGAGCTGACATAATTTGCAAAATAAGTTTCAATTCAATCATCTGAAGACTATTATGATATCTTTGTTATCACTGATGGCTGGATTCACCTTTGACCCACAACTCCCTTCAAACGGGCAGGCAATGGGAGGTTTGCATGGGGGCTGCCTCCTCAAGGCTGGCAGGTAAAATGAGAAAGTAGGATCCTGTGGACATTTTCATTTGGCAACATTCTGCCTGTTGTTGAGATCCTGGAAGCTTTTTGATTGTCTCAGGAGGTGAGGAGAGAGCTGAATAAATCCAGGTTGGATTTTTGCTCTCCTTCCAGTAAGGAAAAAGAGAAAATTTCATTCGAGTGAATCATGGGTGATCCATGCCAGCTCCTCCATATTCAACTTAAAAAAGAAAATTAGAGCACCACTAAAAGCCATATAAAAATAAACTTTTTACCTACTCTATGTAATATTCAGTATATCATTTCCATTATTTTTTATTCCGTCAATTATATTTTGTGTCCAGTGAACTTAAGGCTATCTTTTCTTAAATATTTCAGAAATATTTGAAGTTTATGGTATTTACATTAACAGGTTTCAGAACTTTTAAATTCTATAGAATCAAATTATGTTATAATAAAATACATAATATTAAAACCCTTTAAGGATTATCAATGTGAATGACGTGTACATATGTGGGTAACTTTTCATTATACGTGCATATTTTTTGATTCAAGGAATTCTTAGAATTGAACTATGCAGGTAAATGAACACCATCCGTGTGAATCTACACAATATTTGTGTGTATCTGCTGGGTCTATGTCTCCCTTACCTGGAATTGTTTATTACCTACACCCTTGTCCTGCTTCCTGTTACCCACATCCATTGCCCCCGAGTCTCCTGCTTTAATTCTGACCCTACGGCTCCTGTTGAATGAATAGCAGCACTCTTCCTTACCAGCCTCAGCCACAGGCCATGGTACTGAAGGTGATCGCCTCATCCAAAACGGACCGTTCAGAGTCTCTCTGCCTAGTATTTACGATTAGAATTAAGGGATTCTATGCAGTGATGGACCTGTATGTTTCCCTAAAAACTAGGGCACCAAAGCAGAGAAAGCCAGTGTGCAGAGACGGAAGTCAGCACATGTCCACAGAGAGGTAGCGAGAGAAGAGCATAAAGCACCAGACAGACAGAGACACCTTTCTGCCACTCCTGGTCTTTATTTATTCCTTTCTAGAGGGGAAAAAAAAAACAAAAAAAGAACAAAAAAACTATCCTTCTTCACCTTTGATTGAGATGGTCTGTATTTATCTAGTAAATTCTACTTTTTTGTTTTTTGGTTTTTTTAATTTTATCACCAGCTAATTTGATTATGTTACTTGTAACCAAAAGAATCTTATCTAATACAGCAGACAAGAGAAAAACAAATTAAAATCTACCCCCAAGAAAGGAGATAACAGGCAAGATAATTACCCAAAGAAAGTTTTAAAAGAGGAATGGAAACTGGAAAATAGAGTGCATTTTATTGGACTGTCAGTTAATTCTTAATTAAACATCATTTGTATTAGAAACCTCAAGGCTATTCTGAGCCAAATCCAAGTTTATCCATACCTCTTCTGAACTTAGCCTTTTAAGCAAATGGTTTGGATTCTTACTTCTGAGACTTTAATTTAGAATCAGATTCCTACTTTCATATTCATGCTTAGAAACTTTGAAATAACTCAAAATAGATGTATTAAAAAGTGTGTTCTGATATAGTACATGTCATCATGGAGTTCTGAATTTTCTGCTTAAGGCAGGAATAATAAATACAGAATTGCATTAATCTTGTTCAAAGAACTTTCTGCAGCATCTCCTTTTGACAATTATACTTTATACCAAAGTCAAATTTAAATCATTTTTTTTTAAATTAAGACGCATAAGAGACAATTCCATACAGATCCAAATGATAAAATAATAGTAGGTTTTTTTTTTAGGGGAAATTTTAATCTTTAAAATAAGAACTAAGACAGAAACAAACTCAATTATTATATTTCAAATCCTTTAAACAAACAAGTTTCAGAAACATCATCTTCAGTCATCAACAAAAATATATATTATCATTAACCTAACAATAAGGCCAATTTTCTGTTAGTAGTAAGTACAATGTCAATTTTAAATCATTATGTTAGCAATGTGATTTATATGAACATATGCATATCACTATTTGCAAATACATATATCATTCTTTGATAAGTTTTTGATAAAGTGCAAACTTTAAATTAGTACTGTCAAGAGTATTAATAAACGTGCAGAATTTGCTTTGTGGCTTATTTTAAGAATAAATGTTGCCTCCATGTAAATTATTCTTATTTCTCTCCCCTGCCTGTCAATGCAGTGAATATTTTAGTAATATATTCAAAAATTGATATTTCAAGTGCCATTAAAGAATCTGATCAACAATTTGCAATGGCAAATCTAGAAATTCACACTTAAAATAGTAGAAATTCTCAGTTTCTTTCCCCATCCTCCTTATTCTTCATCGCTTCAGATTCACAGGTGTAAGTGATTCAGTTTCCATGTTAAACTTTGCAACTTCTACCAAAAATTACTGGAGTTGAGTGTATATATTTTATTTCATGTTTTATTGTGTGATTAACTAAAATCTCTTAGACACA